>NC_069781.1:92521194-92825123 GCF_027406575.1 Nycticebus coucang
TACATGACTTCCTTGCCCCTTAGCTTCTAAGAGGCCCAGGGCACCAGCATTTCTCATCCCATCCACCTACATGTTGCAGAAGCTAAATTTCAGGTAAGTGAGGCAGAGTGTTTGAGAGCTCTCTTCTTTCCATTCAAAGATTACAAGTTCTACTCCAGGTATGGCATGGCAAAAATACTAGAACCCTATTGTTCTTGACCCAGCTAGCTCCTAGTACAGAAGTACCATGCTGTGAAAAGTCAAGCTGAGAAGAGTAGAGCTTCCAACCCAACCCGATACCTCACAAAGTAATTGTGTCACTCCAAGGGAAGTGAGCTACTGTCCCTGCCCCTAGCTCTGAAACTGTGGCTCAAAAATCTTACCCAGAGGGAAAGGCAGGGCATAAAAATAGAGTTCTAAACTGAAGCTCTATTTAGAGAAATTGACATTATTTGCCCTTGTGGGCAAGTTCAAGTTTAAAGTCACTCTCAAATCAGGGGAGATTTTTGTGGTAAACTGAAGGGATTTGGGGTCACCAGATGAGAGGATCTTGGAGTAAGGAATAAAGAGGCTTGACACAAAGTCTGGGGGGAGAGACCTCCTGAGTTAACCTGGGGTCTGTATTTATTATTGCAAAGCAGGAAAAAGTAGTTAAAAGTTAGTTATCAGACATCAGCATTAAAAAAGAGGAAATATGGAAGTGTCAGACAGAATGTTTCCAATTTGTTTTTGAAAAATCTCAGACCTTAAGCAAGACCTCTGCCTCTAGTGTCAAGAGACCTTTGGAATCCAGAGAATCTTTACCGTAACCATTAGGCCTGGTATTGCCACACCCCACATATGCATTCTCCCTCAGAGGCCAGTTTTCTGATCTCCTGCTGGCACACACTTCACATGCCATTCTTGTGATTCTCCACGTCTCTCCAGCAGGAAGTGAGTCTTATACTAAATATCAGGGCTCAGTTTCCCCTACAATAAGCAATTAAAAGGAGCCTGGTAACCTCCTGAGAGCAACAACATGATAAAGTGCATTGCTTAAGGAAACAAAAAATACCCCTCAGACAGCATCAAAAACATCAAATAGTCACAGCTATGATTTAATAAAAAAAAAATAAAGAAAAAAATAAAAAATAAAAAAAACATCAAATAATAAATGACTATATGTTTTTTCCCTAAGATCTGCAACTCTATCAACATTGCATTACGGTTCTGGAGATTCTAGCCAGGACAATTAGGAAATAAATAAACAAACAAACAAATAGATAAATATCATCTAGATTGGAAACAGAGACAACTATCTCTATTTGCAGATGACATGATCCTATATATACAAAATACTCAGGAATTCGTTGAGGAACGATCAGAAGTAATAAATAGTTCAGCAAAAGCTTCAGGATACATGATCAAACCACATAACCAAACACATTTCTATACACTTGCAATCAAATATATAAAAATAAAATTAAGAACATAAAAATCCAGATACAATAGCTCCCAAAACCATAAAATACTTTTAAGTTTCACAAAATAGTACAAATTTGTATTTAAAATACTATAAAACACTGCGGGAAGAATTTAAAGACTTAAATATGAAAAGATATCCTATATTCATAGATTGGATATATTTCAGATGGCAATACTCCCAGTTTGTCTACATTTTCTGAGCAATCTCAATCAAAACATCAGTTAGTTGACAAGCTAATTCTAAAATTTCTATAGAAATTCAAGGGACCCAGAATCACCAAACAACCTTGAAAAAGATGAACAAATATGGAAGCAACTACTCTTCCATATTTGTTTCAAAATGTACCCCAGCACACTGGTAATCAAAACACTGTAAAACTGGCTAAGGATGGGCATTAAAGATGAATAGAGGAGAACTGAGAATCCCAAAATCAAACTATATAGCCAGATGATTGTCAATAAGGGTGTAAGATTCAATGATTCAATGAAGAAAGAAATGGTGTCAGTAAACATTGATTTCCACATGCAAAAAATGAAATCTAGCCCCTCCCTCAGAACATATACAAAAGTTTAATCAAATGGATCAAAGACTTACATATAAGAGCTAAAACTGTAAAATTTTTAGGGAAAAGGAAAACATAGGCATATGTTTCTGTGACCTGGGATGATAATGGTTTCTGAGACATGGCACAAAAAAGTACAAGGAGCAAAAGAAAAAAATACAGATAAACTAGACTCTGTCAAAATTAATAACTTTTGTACTTCAAAGAATACCATCAAGAAAGTGAAATGACAGCCCTTAGAAGGGGAGAAAATACTTGTAAATTAATGTATTTGATATGGAAGTTTAATATATAAAGAATTTCTATATCTCAATAATTAGAAAAAAACAATTTATAAGTGGAAATGGAATACGAATAAATATATCTTCACTGAAGACATACAAATAACCAATAAACTCATGAAAAAATGCTCAATTTTTATTGTGTAGTGTATAGTATTTTTTGGCTTGGGTTCTTTTACCTGGTGTAGTATTATTGAGATTCATTCTTATTATTGCACATTTCAGTAGTATTTTCCTTGTTATCACTTACTGGTAAATAATGAGATTCTGTGTGTTTCCAGTTTCGAGGTATTATAAACAAAGCTGCTATAAAGATTAGTGTATGTGTTTTGTGAGCGTATGTTTTGTTGCTTTTGGTAATCATCTATAGATGGGGACAGCTGTGTCATATATTAAATGTATGTTTAAAATTTATACAAAATTGAAAAGTGTTTTCCAAAATATTTGTACCATTTTTTGTACACTCACCAGAAATATATGAATTCCAACAATTCCAAGTTCACACCAGTATGTGGGTCTGTCTTATTTTTTTCCCTTAGGAGTTATGTGGTGATATTTCATTGTGACTTCAGTTTGCATTTCCCTAATGACTAAAAACATTAAGCATCTTTTCATGCACTTACTCACCATCAATATCTCTTCTGTGTTAAAATATCTGACCAAGGTTTTTGCCCACTTTATTTTGTTGAGCTTCTTATTATGGTAATAAGAGTTCTTTATAGATGATGGATAGAAATCCTTTAATAGATATGTTTTGGCAAATATTGTCTCATAGTCTGTATATTGCCTTAAAGACAATAGTTATAAATTTGGTGAATTCTACTTTCTCATTTTTTTCATGTTTATGTTTCATGTGTTTTATTAAAGAAATATTTGCTATTCAGTTTGTTTCAGTTCTTACAATTAAGTCCATGATCCATTTTGAATAGACTTTTGTAATTGGTGAGCTGCAAGTTAAGGTTCATTTTTCATTTACGTGTTTCAGTTTTAGAAGAGAACTTTCATTTTTAAAAAGCTGCACTTTCTGGCAGCACCTGTGGCTCAGTGAGTAGGGCGCCAGCCCCATATACCGGAGGGAAGTGGCAGGTTCAAACCCGACCCCGGCCAAAAACTGCAAAAAAAAAAAAAAAGAAAGTAAAAATCTGCACTTTCTGTATTTAATTATCTTGATACCTTTATAAAAAATTAATTCACCACCTACAGACCTTTTCTTCTGGACTGTTTGCTCGGTTCCATTGATTTAAATATTTGCTTTATGCCACATTGACTAGATTACAATAGTTTTCTTCAGAGTCTTGAAATCAGATAGAATGAATTGTCCAAAATTGTTCTTTTGCTAGATGTTTTGCTTCTGCATATACATTTAGGAAAAATTTGTTAATTTCTACTAAAAATCTTGATGGATTGATAGGGAGTGCACTGAATCTGCATTAATTAGGTGAAAATTGGTATCTTAACCATATCACATCTCTCAATTGGTCATCATGGTATATCACCCAATTATTTAGGTTTTCTTTAATTTCTGACATCAATGTTTTATATTCACGACACACATACTTTGGTACATTTTTCTATATGTATTGCCTGTTTTGATGCTACTATATGTATACTTGTTGGATATAGCCCATCTGCATTCTGGAGGGCAATATGTTTCACTCAAACTACCCGATTTGAATGTTAATCTCGTCTAAAAAATACTTCCACAGAATAGCGTTTCTGAGTACCAATGGCCTACCCAAGTTGATGCATAAATGATGCTTACAGTGGAGCAGGTTAGGTTCTCTGTTTTCTTGTTCAATTAATGTCATCTTAAATGAACTTTAATGTCAATTTCTCGTTGTTCATTCCCAGTATATAGAAATACACTTGAATTTTGTATATTGATCTTGTAGCATGAAAGTTGCTAACCTTATTTGTTAGCTCTTATGATTGTCATTAATTGTAGATTTTGGGGAGAGCTTTATCTGTAGACAATTGTATCATCTGTGAAAAAAGATACTTTTTCTTCTTTCCAGCAGTGATACCATTTGTTTCTCTTTCTTTCTTTTTTTTTTTTTTTTTTTTTTTGCAGTTTCAGGCTGGGGCTGGGTTTGAACCCGCCACCTCCAGCATATGGGGCCAGCACTCTACTCCTTTGAGCCACAGGTGCCACCCTTGTTTCTCTTTCTTACCTAGCTATGTGGTTTAGGACCTCAGGACCTCTAATGCAGGGTAGGCGTGCAGTCTAAAGACCTATGGGAGAGTCTAGTGTTGCTCCTCAACTCTGAAAACTGTCTGCTGGCCGAACTCTTTGTTTACCAGGGAAGTCAGTCTTTTTTCTTTTAAGACTCTTAACTTGTTGGATATAGCCCATCTGCATTCTGGAGGGCAATATGTTTCACTCAAACTACCCAATTTTAATGTTAATCTCGTCTAAAAAATACTTCCACAGAATAGTGTTTCTGAGTACCAATGGCCTACCCAAGTTGATGCATAAATGATTAACCTTCACACTGGATCTATTGGCATGATGATATGTCATTTTATTTCCCATCTTAGTGTCCATATAATGAATCCTTAAGATAATCATTGATTTTCAAATGTTGAACCAACCTGCCATTCCTGGTATAAACCATACTTAGTCATGACGTAGTATCTTTCATTCATGCTGCTGAATTTAATTTTCTAATAATTTTAAAGACTTTGTATCTGTGTTTGTATTAGTTTTCTATTGCCATTATAGCAAATTATCACAAACTTACTGTCTTTAAACAACATAAAATGTATCGTCTTGTCCTAGATGTCTGAAGTTCAAAAATAAGTCTTACTGGGCAAGGTCCAAGGTGTTAGCAGGGCTGTGTCCCTCTAGAGCACTAAAAGAGAGTCACTTTCCAGCTTTTGTTCATGTATGTTTTCCATCGTTTTAACTGGATACTTGGACATTTTAATTGTAGTTATTACTAAGTTGCTTTCCGATTTTTCTGATATGTGGGTCATCTCCAATTCTCATTCTGTTGAGTGATTTATCTCTTGAAAATAGAATATTTTTTCTTGTTATTTTTTATGTCTTGAGCTTTTTTAAAATTGTATTATGGAAATTGCATGTTGAGAAAAAAAGATATTAAGGTAAATCATCTTTATACCTAGAAATGGACATGCCTATTCTAGTCTGTTAAGTTGCTATTCTGGAGGCTTTATGTTGATCTAGTTAGTAGTTGAGCTAGATGAACCAGGTGTGGGATTTGTGGCATCACCATTAATCTTGGTACACCATGAGCTTCAGATTCCCTCCAGGTTGTCCTGATGCTGCAGGGTTTTCCACAGTCTTCCTGTTCCACCCTCATAACAGAAGCATCCTTGTGTTTTGATCCAAAGGTCAGCAAACATGTTCTATAAAATGCTGACGAATTTGACTTTGTGGGTTACATATGGTGTCTGTCTTGCATTCTTCTTTGCTTTTGTTCTGCAGTCCTTTAAGACTATAAACATTGTGTCTTAGCTTGCAAATATTGCAAAAACAGGCTGTCATATGCCGATTCCTCCTCTCATTCTCTCTTCCTGAGTACACTGTCACTGCTTGGTATTTAGTGCTAGGCTTACAGTGGAGCAGGATAGGTTCTCTGTTTTTTTGTTCTACTTTTAATATTAAGCAGATTCTGGAGCCTGGGCAATCAGTAGGGCTTTCTCAAATTTCTTGCCCACTGGTTTCCCAGGAATCTAAATTCTAGCTTTTATTTCCAGAGGGTTTGGGACGTGACAGAGTTGTCATTCTCGCCCATAGCATCAGAAGGAATCTGCTTTGTATTGCTGTGGTATTATTGGCCCAAGATATTTTCTTGCTCCTCCATGAAAAGGAAGCAATATGTCTTCTTTTGATTTCGGAGGGCAAGAAACAGTTTCTACTCATCACCAAGAGGAAGGGTGTTTTATTTCTGCCTCTCCCACAGTGGCCTTGGGACTGATAGAGCATTCTGACCTTCTCCAGAGGCATACATCTTTCACTTCCCAGATGAAGATCCCCGGAGGATGCCTCTACCTGACTCAGGCACATGCTGTCTGTGTGTCTGAGCCGCTGAGGGGGTTCTGAGCAGTCTCCAGTCTCCAGTGGAGGCCCCTGGAGCAGAGAGCTTTGGTATGATTGTGTGTTTGGGGCATCCAGGTCTTCTAAACTAGTACATTAACCCATATTTTGCCTTTAAAAATTCATGAATATTTTAGCTAATTTCTTCTCATTTGTCTCTAAAGCAGCCACTTCCTCCTTTGTTCTTCCAAACGTGAAATAGATCATGTTTCCCATTTCTCTTCAGAAGCTCTCCTCCCCTTTTAGAATTCAATTCCCCTTATTGTGTTATGATCTCAGGTCTCTGACAGATTCAAGATCAGTTATGAGTTTTTAGGTTATCTGACCCCAATCACAGTTAGGGTAGAAGTGACTGACTCCTGAGGCTTTCTTCATCCTAAGCAGAAGCACTCCTACTACTTCTCTTCTACGCAGGAATGACTCAATAAATGTTTGGTGATAAATTCACAATTTAAGAACTCACAGACTTTAAGTCTTGTTCCCTTACAATACTCTATTTTATATTTTTGTTGTTTTGTGTATATGGATCTGAGACACAATAAATATAGCTTTTGAATATTCACCATCCTACACATCCAGGGAAAATAACAGTGAAATAAAATTGAGTACTAAAAAATAATTCTATTTGTTTTTTGACTAAAGAGCTTTTGGGGAAAAGAAGACCTGGTAAATTTGTTGAATGAAAATAGAAATAGTTTATTATTTTTACATTTGCTGAATAGAATAGGAATACTGTTGACTACTCCAATATATTACTTAATAGTTATTATTTATTATTACTCATACTCTTTACCAATATTTGTTACTTTTATTAATTGCACTACTAAACACTATGAAATGGTTTGGAAAACTATAGTCCATGGACCAAATATGGTCCATGATTTGTTTTTATACAACTTCCAAGGTAAGAATAATTTTTACATTTTTTAATGGTTGTTAAAAAGTGTGGGGGGGGGAGTTTAGGGACCGAGACCACATGTGGTCCAAAAAAAACCAAAAATATTTACAATTAGACCCTTTATAGAAAATAATTTCTGTTCCCTATGTCTGGAGGACAAAACGTCGGTATCACATTTTCCCTGTCCTCAAGGTCATTTTAGTCTGGTAAAATGTAATTCAGCCATACACAAAAATAAGTAAACTTTGAATTAGAAAATTACATACCATTGGAAAAATACCAAATAGCATTCTATAAAAAAGTATAGGAGGAAATAATTACTTTCAGCTAAGGCATCCTGGAAACCTCTCTGGTGGAGATGGCATTTTAATAGGATCATAAAATATGAGTAGAATTAATACATGAAGAGAACAAAATAAATCAAATAAGCAATAGATACCTAGGGTTACGAAACAAGAAAATTGACTTTATAACTCAGGAGCGGAAAATCATATGATCCAATTATTTTTTCATCCTCAGTCATTATCCCTACCCCAATAAGACTGATTTTCTAAAGAGATTTATTTTAAATTTACTTTTTAAATTTAAGTTTATTTATTTTAAATCAAGACTTTGACTTGATAAATAATCTCTGAGAAATTTATATGTTTTGCTGAAGAAACCAATAAAAATAGCTGCAGCTTGATCTTTTGGTATTTTCCAGAAATTATACTGATGACATAAAACTAAGTAGTCAGTTTTTAAATTGGAGGCTGTCTATCCCCTGGTGTTGTACACTCGGGTACCCACCCCATAGAAGGAGCATGAGATATGCACCTACGATGGTAATTTTACTGCAAAACTGAGGACGGGTGCTTTATGGTATCCTTGTGCTGTTGATGTCTTTTAAGAGGTTTGTTGCATGAACACACAAGAATAGGCAGATTATGTATTCTATGTCAGCTAATCTTTTGCTTCTTCATGAAATCCCAAAGAATAGAATGTTTTAGTGTGGCGAATAAGAAATCCAGTATTTTTTGATAATGGGAGTACAGCACATACTTCACATCACAAAGAGGATATGCTGCTGTGACAAGGGCAGACTTTTCTAATGCCTTTGGCCATCAGGCCTAATTCTCACTGTCCAAATAAGTTACAACATGGAAATTTGAAAATAATTCTCATTGGCAACTCCTCTGGGCATTCCTTTTATTTTGTAGAGCCATATGTTAAGTGACAGGCCACTGTTTGGCTGTTTTGTTTTGAACACACACACTCACACAACCATCGGTTCGTCCCAACACAACTGCCTTTAGCAGGATGTTTGATGTACTGAGGATGGAATTCACCAGCTTAAAAGTCCCTCCCATGCACTTTCCCTTTTATATTCATCTCTGTTTCAGGTTGTTAAAGAGTCTCACTCTCTAGTTTTAGGGAACTTATAATTTACCTGAGCTGCTAAAAAAGGAAGGTGCTAAAGATGTGTCTGCAAGTGCATAATGATCAGGGCCCAGCCCACAGCAGTCTCAGAGCAGGTAAGACGCCCTCTGCTGCATGGCCTGTGAGTGACAGGTGAGTTGCAGTGGTTGAAAAGGGCACATCCCACAGGGCTCAGACTTCCTCAGAGGGAGTTGGATGATCCTCAGGAAGTGGTATGCCATCTCCACAGCTTCTTGAGATGAACCCTGGTAAGCCTCATAGAGCTGCTTCTAAGTCTGTTCATCTGTTTCCTTGTGAGCTGAACCTTCCATCTCTGACTCCTTATTTTCCCTACTCACCTCCAGGCCTATGACCTTCAGAACTAGAGAGAAGAGAGAATTGATGTCTCTTCCTAATTCCATTGACATCAATGAAACACTCATTTCCCTCAGTTCTCCCCTTTTGATTGTCAAAGTCCTATTCTGGATGCCAAAAAAATGAAACACTAAGTTTTTTAAATGCCTCTATTAAGGAGAAGACAAAAACAAAAGCCTCACTTGTCTTCAAGGCAATGTGGATGCTGCTCAATAACTAGGAAAGGTCATAAACAATCGAGTGGGAAATAAAAATCACAGAGATAAATATTTCAGTCTATGACTCAAATAGGTTTATATGACACAATTAAATTTATCTATAATGTCCACCATAATGACTGGGCATTATCATGAAATAAGCAAAAAATGTTAACTTTTATTATTAGAATCACATTCTTGGTTTACTTTATAATGACATTTTGAGGTGATTATATGAAATACTGGGTAAAACAGAAACACCTAATCAGAAGCTTTGGAACCTGTGAATATATAGAAAATTAGAAAAATAAAATTAGAAAAATCTGAAGATACAGAGAATTGTTTTAGAAATTATAATCCAGAAATTCATAGGTATGCCATGTAATATAATTAAAACATTACTCTCTAAATAGTATCAGCAAAATAAAATATATTTTGATGTTATTTAAAATACGGGTTTTTACTATGGAGAAATAACAGACCTAAAACCTGGGAAATACTTTCTAGAAAACCTTCAGGCAAAATAGTCTGATACCGTCACTTTGGCAAAACCATTTAAAACCCTTTTAGCATAGTTTAAAGAAAAATTACTAGAATTTTTTTTTTCTTTTTTTTTTTTTGGCCAGGGCTAGGTTTGAACCTGCCACCTCCGGCATATGGGACCGGCGCCCTACTCCTTGAACCACAGGAGCCGCCCTAGAATTTCTTTCAAATAAAAAAATAGAAGACCTTTTAGAAGTAATTCAATAAAAATACAAATAGGCAAATAAAATATCTTTCAAAGTTAAGTTCAAGGTCATTTTCATAAATACTTGAAAAGATAAAGTTCATGTAATAGGAGGATGTTTGACAGAGCCATGCTATAGGCATGGCTAAATCTATTTTGGATCAAAAAGAGGCAGCCAAGCTGAAAAAGGTGCTCATATCAAACTTTGGGAGCAGTAACCTGCATCAAGGACATTGCTCATTCTGAATGACCCAGCAGCCACTGCATCATTTACCAAGAATACTCAGCTCAAACAATATGCCTCCTTATTGCCTCAGTGTGTTCAATGGGGTGGTAAGAATGAAAATTTTTACTTAAATAAAAAAAAAAGTTCAGTGATTTAAATAACTTTTTTTATTTTAACAGTAAGAAGTGACTTTGAAAACTCACTGCATAGATGAACTCCTGCTTAATCTGGAAAATTGAAACCCAGATGTGCAGCCATGGCGCTGGCACTCTGGCATCAGTGATTCTTGTCCTCACAGACAAGTGGAATTAAGACGTCCAGCAAAAGGTCAGGCTTTGGATAAGAAGAATTAATTATTATTTATCCTGAATGATAAAGGATGTTTAACCAAATTGGTTTATCCAGCAGATACTTTTTCGAGGCTAAATAATCTCAATCAATAATTGAAAGAAGAAACTCTCAAGGTTGTTATTGTACATGACAGGATCATTGCAATTAAAATGAATGTTGAGAGATGAAATGGGAGAATTGCTTATGGGGATGATGAGGTATTTGAGCATTTTTAGTTCAATTAAAAGCAATGATGTTTTGCGATGTCTTCGTTAATGATAAGAATAACATCATCATTCATCCTTCCTCTCTGAAAAGAGTCCTTTGATGAGTACATTCCAGCAATAGTGAAACAGAGTGCCCAGCAGAGCAGAGAACTTCCAGTCCTATCATATGATTCAAACATGCTAACAATTCACAAAATTTCTGACAAAACACTGTGTCTATACACTACCTTAAACTGTCGCCTTGACAACATTCCTAGCGTTTTTATTCAGTGATAATTATAATATAACTCATAAATCAGTAAAAGAAGAGACTTGTGAACTGGCTTCTCATACATATCCATACATACATTCTCAATGGTAACATCATGAGAGCTTCCTCATTTTAGTTCATTTTTAAAATTTATGAACTTAATGCAATAATATCCAACATCCAAGAAATACATAAAATGATTTTTCTAAATGTAAGCAATGACATTTAAACATACCAATAATTTATACTAAAACAAGTACAAATATATTGTTGAGTAGAATATAAACTCTGAAAGAATCATTAAGATAAAATATGAGAGCTATTATCTTTGGTGAGTTATCCAGAACACCCAGGACGTATTTCTCTCTTATTTTAGGATTACTTGGCAGGAAAAACTTGAGAAGTTTGGCATTGTTTAAACTTCTGTAAAACATGTATCTTCCATGTATTTTCACTTCCCTAGCCACAAAAGTGATCGGCGTGCTGTCAGTCACTCTTCCCTGTGAACAAGTAGTTTTCAAGTGAGATGTTGATGTTTAGAAAAGTCAATAGTAGTTTTAAATGAAAGTTGGAAGTGAAAGTTAATGAATAAAAGAACATTATGGATGAAGCCCAGTTTTACTTAAAGCCTAAACATTGGACATAATTTGGGGAGGAAATCATAGTGCAATGATTACTAAATGAATGAATTTGGCCAAGTTACTTGACCTGTCTGCCATCTATTTTCTCATATTTCAGACAAGAATAATACAATAACTCCCATGGGATTTATTAATATTTTTGGAGATGAATGTAGATCATGTATGCAAAATACTTAGTCCAGGGAATAACACAGCTTAAGTCCTCAATAAAAAGTAGCTCTGTGGTTTATGCCTGTAATCCCAACACTTTGGGAGGCCAAATCAAAAGTATTGATTGAGGTCAGGAGTTCCAGACAAGGTTGAGCAACACAGTGAGATCCCATAGCTATAAAAATCATTAAAAATTAGCCAGGAATCATGGTGAAAACCTGTAGCCTAGCTACTGGGGAGGGTGAGAAAGAGGATCGTTTGAGTTCAAGAGTTTGAGGTTGCAGTGAGCTATGTTGATGCCTATCCATTCCATCCTGAGCAACAGAATGATACCTTATCTAAAAAAAAAAAAAAGCCATTCAAAGGGAAACTTGGTGTGTAATAATGCAGCTATGAGGTTTCAAAGCAGAAAGTTAATCACTCCTCTTGTCTACACCAGGAAGACCCTTTACAGACGGGTGTGTTCATGAATGCCAAGATTAGAGAAGAGGGAATCACACAGCACCGAGGGCCTACAGATGTCAATGCAGATAGAAGAGGTGAGTTCACCCTAGAGCTACAAGTGCTCCAAAACTGAGACAAGATTGAGAAATTGAAGGTTTAAGGGGAAGTCTGAGATTAGTAAAATAGAAAAGGATTTCGAGGGGCCCATGAAACTATTCAGAACCTGAGACCAAGGAGAGAACTAAAACATTCATGAACATTCAATTAGTAATTACCAGGAAAAGATACCACTGAGATGACAGTCTGTGGAAAATTCGGAGTCAGCAGAAGCAGGAGTAGTCACCAGTAATAGGCATTTTATATCTTTTGTGCCGTCTGACACATGGGCAGTTGGGTCTGTTCAAAGGATCAGCAATGGAGCAGTTTATTTGGGGTCCTGTCTCACGGGGACTTGAGAAAACCCCAAAAAGAGCAAAACAAATGATCATGGTAATACAAAATATGTCCTACGAGGACTAATTAAAAGTATCTGGGCTGTTAAATCTAGATAAAAGAGGAGTCGTTGCAGCACTCCAGTGAATGCACAGTATTAGGAATTTGATTTTAATGTTCATGGAAGACTCAAAGGCGGGAATGCATTTCAATAAGTTTAGAGACATGTCTACCAATATAAAAGAAAACAGTTGATAAAACTTTGTAAATAAAGATCTGCAAAGATAGATTACATATATTAGAACTTTGTCTCTGATAATTGAGACAGTAGTCGATCATCTTCCTGAGATTTTGTAGTCGTCAGCTTGGGCTATCATCACAGAACACCACAGACTGGGTAGCTTAAACAACAGAATTTATTTTCTCACAACTCTGGAGGCTGGCCATCTCAGATGGAGGAGTCTGTAAGCGTGGTTTCTTCTGAGACCTCTCCCTTGGGCTTTCAGATGTCCATCTTTTCTCTGTGTGCTCCCCTTGTCTTTCCTGTGTGTGCATCTCTGGTGTCTCTCTGGGTGTCCAGATTTCTTCTTCTTATATGGACACCCGTCAAATTGGATCAGGGTGCACCCTGGTAGCCTCATTTTAACTTAATCAACTCTCTAAAGGGCACACTATCTCCAATATAGTCACATTCCGAGACCCTGAGGGTTAGAACTTTATTTAACATACAAGTTTTGGAAAGGCATAATTCAGCCATAACAGATGACTTAACTAGTGATGGTAACTGCTAGTCACTATCCCACCTCCAACCCATAGGCACATGTCCCACATTTTCAAAATTTTAACTCACCAAATCATATACTTAAAAATCTAATTACTTTGTTCACCAGATTTCAAATTAAGAGGGCTTCCTAACTACAGATCAGAGTTTCTCAACATAAAGAGAAAAAAAAAATGTATTTTGTGATGCCTGGATGTGTCTTTACACCCATGTCAAGAAACTTGATATTTCAATTCCGAAAACAATTGCATAATTTCAGTTAGGTTGAGAAAAGTACTGAAAATTTCTTATGGGTTCCCATTTCTACTTTGGAGGGACTAGGCTTGGAAACGCTGCTTTGGTTATTAACCTTTCTAAAAGAAAGTCTCAGGTGAAGTCATTTTTACTGTCTTCCCACTTTGTGGTTTTATGATAGCAATTAGAGTTGGCCTTTGGAAAATACTGCCCCCCCCCTCAGCTGAAGATCTCACAAATGATGTAGCATATGTGGGGCTGCCCAGGGGTCTATTCCCCCTTCTTATAAAAACACTCTCCTCTTTGGTGGAGATTTTTTTTTCCCAGCACACACACTTCAGTGAAATTATGAATCAAAGTGTTCTGCTCTCTTTACTGAAGATATGGGCACATCAACTAAGCTAAGGTAATGGGGTGTTCTCTATCTGAAATCTGCATCTTAACCAGAGTAAAACACAAACAAAAATTAAAAGCAAGCAAACAAACAAAAAACCCCCACTGACCACATTGAAATTCATTCACCCGAAGAGTTATTGCCTGCTACCAGAAGCCCGGATGGTTTGGGAGCCTTTCCTTCTCCAGCATGGTTTCTCTCTTTTCATTCAGATCCAGGAGCACTCTCAAGACCTAACAGCAAACTCTCTTTTTACCTAAGTTATCCAGACTTAATTTCTTTTACCTGTGCTAGAAAAAAAAATACTGATAAAATCAATTAAGTTAGTAAGATTTCCAGAAAATGAACATCTCTAGATGGCTCTTCAACCACCTTTCAAGAATCCTCACTGTCAATATCCCAAATGAGGATAGAGATGTCTTTGACAAGCTAAGAACTTTCCCAAATGAAGTGTTAGGAGTAACAAAGGCGATTTAAAAGTCCATACGGACCCGCTTCCTGCAACTGAGAATCAGCTGAATATTTACAACTGCAGTCCTCCAATATAATCACATACTCAACAATGAGAAAAATCTGCTTTATTCATATTTGTATGTAAATTGACCTTTCTGTGTTTGGAGCTGTTTGGACCTTCATAGCCCACTCTGGGTCAGAAGTTCTCAAAGTGGATTTCAGGATCCCCAGCGTCAGCATCACTTGGGAACTTGTTAAAAAAGCAAATTCTTGGGTATCACTTCCCACCATGCTCTATCAGAAACTCTGGGTGTGGTGTCCTGCAATCTGCATTCTGACAAGCTCTCTCAGTGCTCCTGGTGCCTGCTGGAGTTAAGTACCTTTGGACTAGGTGAAGGCCCAGACTGGTGCTGGAAGGAGAGTCCTCAATTCAGTAGCCGACTCGACTTTTCTCATGGTGAGAGACCGTGAGAAATTCTGAAAGGCATCTCTGCACGGGTCTTGTCCTACTTGGGCCAGAGCCTCCTCCTTGCTCTACCCCTAGCCCTTTTCTGTCCATTGCCTCAAGGAAAGTAGAAACGGTCATTAAAGAAAGGCAGGGGGTCTGAAAATAGAGCAGTACTGTCATTTATGCCAAGCCTGCAACCTCATTTCCAACTATTTGATTGTTTTATTTGCCCAGAGGCACTACTTCTCACACATTTGGCTCCTCTCTTTAAAGGAACCCCAACTAATCATTTTCGTGTGCTTCAATGCACTGCTCTCCCAAGTATTCTTTTTAAATTGAGTGAAAATTAAACCTAATGCACACAGTTCCATAATAACATTTCTTTTAATGAGACCCATCTTCTAATGGAAAGGACTGCCCTACTAAATTAAAAGTAGGGAAATGTATAAAACACATAAGCCTGCACATGAAACCGAAAACCTAATTTATTCATTCATTTCACTAGACAATGTGATAAAGCGTAACAGGAACATGAGAAAATGAAGTTGTGTTCCTGTCTCCTCCTGCCATTTCCCCTTGCCTACTTAGAAAAGGTCAGGGTGAGGAAAACATGACTTTAAAATCCACTTCCCTGTAAAGCAAAAGCAGGGAAAGCAAATATTTTCCATGTCCTATTACTCTGAAAATCTAATTGTAAATTTAAAAAGAAACCTCTTAATCATATGAAATCTTTTTTTTATTATTTCAAATGTCTTTAACATTTTCTAAAAATTATTTTTAGCAAGCCTGGGATGGATTCCAAGTAATTTCAAAATTGCGTTCGGAATAGTACTTTGGTTATAGGTTAAAAAAACCAAGTACATAACCTGCAGTGTTTTATGAGGTTATTAATTTGAATTATGGAATTCTAATTGCCTAGGAGCTTGTCCATAAACCATTACTCTCCTCCAACAGGGTGGAAAAGAACACAAAGTATGCCCACCAGGAAGCTGGGGAGCTTGTCAGAAACCTACAAATGTTCCTCAAACTTCATGGTTTCTTTTAGAGGTTTAGGTATTTTACAAAACCTCGGATCAGCAGGTAACAATGACCTCAGAGATGGGGATATGTGTGCTGAGGTTCTTGCCACACCTGTGCACACTGGAATGCTGGTGGTACAGGAAGCCAGACCACGTCAACTCCAATAACAGAGGTGCACCTATTTTATAATGGTAATGAACGAAATGGAGATTATTCAGCATGTGTTTGTATATGTCTGTTTACTAGTATGTGCGTGAGAGTATACGCATGCATAGTACGCAAGCACTTGCTTTGTATGTGCACAATTAAATACTCTCTTTTGTTCCTAATTTTTATTCCAGCCACACAAAGATACAAATTGGCCCATATTTATTTCAGGCCTTAGAAATTAATACATTGAGATCACAAATTTTGTTTTAAGATGGAATATTTTTTTCTGAAATGACATCGGCTCAATTATTTATTTTCTGTATCTTGTTTCCTTTAAAAAAAAAAAAAAAAAAAAAAAACATTTGGCTGGGCACCTGTACACCAAAACTGAAGAGTTCAAGCCCAGCTGGGGCCTGCTAAACAACAATGATAACTGCAACAACAACAAAATAGCCGGGCCTTATGGCAGGCACCTATAGTCAGTCCCAGCTACTCGGGAATCTGAGGCAAGAGATTTGCTTGAGCCCAAGCGTTTGAGGTTGCTGTGAGCTGTGACGCCATAGAACTCTACCAAGAGTGGCATAGTGAGACTCTGTCTCAAAAAAAAAAAATCTGTTTTCTTAAATTTTCATGATCCAGAGAAAAAGTTCTTCATTCCATACATCTCATCAAGCAATTGATCTAGACAGAATTTGGGCTATGTAGCAGGTATTGGAAGATTAATTTTGAACTTATTTCCAGAAAAAGACATGAGGTCCAATTATAAAGCCACACCAAAAAGATACAAGCTAGTCTGGCAACATTATAAAAGTGGGAGTGATAGCTTAAAAATACATATACAGACAGAGAAGACGTGTCCATAGCTAAAACAAACAAAAAATGAAGGAAAACCCAAACCAAAAAAAAAAAAAAAAAAGAGAGAGAGAAGGAAAACAATGTGAACCAATTTTATAAATTTCTTATGCAAACACCCTTAGTTTCCATAGTTTGTAACCAGAATCCAGCTTCTGGTAGAATATTGAAGTACACTGCAAAGACTAGTTAACAAATTATACTACACTAAGTAGGTAATTAAAAATTTCGGAGGGATCCAGGCAGTTCAAGGATGGGCAGTTGGACTAGAATAGCAGTCAGACCAGGGATGTGTTGTAAAGAAAGCTATCTTTATGCAAGTCTCTGCTCAAGTCAGCAGCTCTACTATACCAACCACAAGCTTCCAGACATTGCGACCAATCTTGCAGCCACAGTGTTTGTTAATTGACTTTATTTGTTTTTGGTGTCGAAGTAGTTTTCCTCCAATGAGTAGGTGGCTCAGTGAGAATCCCAAAAGAAAACAGCTTCTAAAAGGGCTTTTGGTGCTTAGAGGTTTTGGAAAAATGACGAAAAGAAGCATTTTCCTGGAGTAAATATTATTCCTTGAAACAAATCAAGGTTTGATTCTAACAACAACAAAAAAATTTCACAAAAATTCTCTACAGCAGCCACTGGGATAACTTCTGAGAAATTATTTTCTAGTGACATTAAAACTATAAATATTCAACATGATTTATGGTTGTTTTTTCTTTTGACTGAAAATGTGCGATGTATATGGCTTGAATACATGGTCTTGTCTCAAATGTTTTGCCACACACGTTTCCACCAACTGTGAGGGCAAACACATTCTGACCAATGTTATTGCTTATGAAAATTTTCCCTAGGACTTGAAATATAACTCTGTGTTTTCTTTTGAACATTCACATTTATAAATGGGCAATTGTTAAACCACTTGCTGTTTCCCTTAGAGTCACCATAATAAGGATGATAAAGTAAATCAGCTAACCTTTCAGATTCTATGAATTTTCCATTTTCTGTTTGACGATAGCACTTAGAAAGAAATGAATCCTTGACAGTGGGAAATTTGTGAATGATTCTTAGATGTCAAGGCCTTTGTTAACATTTCCCCAATGTGGGTGTTTCAAGTGGTCTGAAGCTGGGTTTCATATAAGAAAGTAACTTAGGTAAAATTTGTCTACTCTTATATTTTTAAAACCATTGACAAAATGCACACTCATTTAGCTGTGCTTGTGGGTTCATTCAAACAGAGTAAGTATACCTAAGCCTATTTTTCTGATTTATACATGTTTATACATATAATTTGGCTAGAACACTTCCTTCGAAGTAACACGTCATTCTCAAAAACTCATTTTTATTTGTAGTATTTAGGACCATTTCATATGAAATGTGAAGTGTTTTATGAATAAATCCCATGCCAGATGTGGGAGATGAGTCCCAGAGGAGACGAGCAAATCTGTGTCTCTGATTCAGGCTTAGAGCCCATGCTAATCTGTTCTCTATCCATCCAGAACCACAAAAGCCTTCTGAATTCCCAGTGGCACCTATTACCTGCCAGGAGTCTGTGAGGTGCCTGAATACATGTATATGGCCAATGCTGATACCTTGTATAGCCTTATGCTGCTTGATGAGACCATGCTCATGAGCCCCGTAACAAGAGCGTTTAATGAGGCATTCCCACAAGCAACAAGGCCAGCTGTTGTAAATGAAGGAAACATAAGCGGGATGGGCTAAATGAGACAACCTGGAGTTTCAATTCTGACTGAACCATGTATTGATTGTATGACCCCAGGGTGTTGCTAAATTTTTCTAAGTATCACACATTTAATGAGTAAAATAATTGCGCTGGTTGAGATGATGTGTCCCTCAGCTCCTAATTCAGCCCCCTGTATTCTGTTTTGTATGGCTGGAGCTGGGACTCTACCAACTACATTTATTCAGTGCCAGCTGGCTTCTTGTTAGGCTATTCAGAAGCAGTGAGGAGGGAGGAGGCCTTCCTGCATCTCTTTTGCTTGCAATTCTCATGGACTCTTCCCAGCAGTGATTCTTCCCCTGAGCAACAGTTTTTAGCTCCTACTGATGCTCACAGAACAAGCCTCATGGTCCCTCCAGGTGTTAGCAGCAGACAGGCAGTGACTCATTGGAAGACTATGTCTCAACTCCTCAGTACCCATCATTTGAGATTCTACTTTCCGATACTTTTAATCACTATCTTTTATCTCTCCAGCCTTAGGATGGTAAGTACTCTCTTGATTACTTTCATCTTCCTTTTTTTCTCATTCAGCAAACCAAGACCTTGGTACTAATAACCTCTACTAAATTTTCTCTTACAAAGCCTGGCATGTAGTGTAGATAAAACACATGTCTCCTCTCTCCATCCATAAAAGCTATCTCGTTTGCAAAACTCGCCCCTCCTCCAGGAGAATGAGTTTGTGCAAGTTGTGTATTTCAATGTAAAGTACTTGAATTAAGAGAAGAAAGCAACTTAGCTTTCTAACTCTCCTTAGCTAGTTTCAATAGGGTGTGGAATCGTATAGGAAATTCATGACCATAAGCTCCCTGATAGACTTTTTCTGTATTTGTGAAATTGCACAGCCAGAGTCATCTTTGCATATTATATAAAAAACTTGTATGTCAGTCATTTCAGTAGCCGCAGTGATAGTATCATGATTTGTCATCAAAAGATCATGGAATTGTTCTCCTTAATAATTCATTCATTTCATTAACAGTCATTTTTATCCATACTAAACTGTGACTATCTTTAATATCAATGTTAAGATTCTTTATTCTTTCGTCCCCTACTAAAATTATCTTATGTTATTTAAATGTTATGATGCCTATATCATTATTTGTGCCCTATTCATTATTATTTCTCATCTAAATCTATCAAGACTCAGCCAAGACAACATTATCCTAGCTCACTAGGATGTCTCCCATGAATTCCTAGTATACCTATTATAGTTTCTTGCAGTATAGTAATTAATTGCTCTTGGACTCAAAATTTTATCAGCTTATTTAAATTAAAAAAAATAATTGTAGGGCAGAGACTGTGTTTTATATCATGACACATGACTGGCAATCTGTCTGATTGGCCAAACTTTAATATTTGCATGACAGACTATATCATCTGATATTTTCATTTTTTCTGAAGGCAAGACTGAAATACCAAAATAAGTATTATATAATTCTTAAACTTCATCAAAATAGAATGTAATAAAGATTGAAGAATATTTTCTTATTATAAATTTGAGGAACAAATAACCTTTAAACAATGTTGGAGTGAATGCATCATATTTTTCCTTTCTTCACCATACTGCTCCTGCCCAGATGCATTAAAATATTTGTAAGGTAACCATAAACCTAATGACAAGAACTGACTTTTTGACTGGCAAAATTGAAATACTTGATCTTGTTTTGTTTTATTCATGAAGTGGATATTATAGTGCAAGGAGACACAACTCTCCACATTCTTGCACAGAAACTGAATTTGTGAAATCAAGTTTTAATTTCTTTGCTTTTTCAGTCATTATGATGATAGATGGAGTGGATGACAGAAAACTAGTGACTGCTTATGTGGTTACTCACTTGGAAATATGTGCAGATAGAAAGACTACAGAGTAGCGGAATAACCTAAACCTGAAATGAACCGACTCTGAATGAAAAAAGACCTTGATCAACTCAGGAATAGTCCCCTAAGTTAATCAATTGCTTAACATTAATACCTTTTCTCTGCCAATGACCTTCTAAGGGTCTGAACAATTTTAAAGCATAAAAAGGATAAAGAAATAGATGAAAACATAAACTCATTCAGTTCTACTTTGAAGACACCTAAAAAGCCTTAAATATGGTAAAAATTTATGATACATATGAGTTGTCTACTCCTATAGTATACACATACTGTCCCTTCTTCACATTTCATAGATGGGTTTTAAATCAGATGTTATGGCAATAGGGACTTAAAAGCCAAATATTTAACCAGAGGGTAAAATGAGATTCAGACATTATAGTACTCTATTCATTTGAAAGGATACCTTATTTTTTTATTCATGATGGACTTATAACTATAGTATTGTACTTAGAATCATGTCTTCTAGCAATTGTTTATATTTTTTATCTATAATAAGGGAACAAAGCTTTCAAATAAAAGATCTAGCCTCTCATAACAAGGTAAATAAAAACATGTTTATGCACATCAACAAGTGAACCAGAAAAAGTATTTTTTGTAATTTCATTTTCTCAAATTATCTGTGGGTATACTTCCACAAAATTTAGACAGGTGAGGAATAAACTTTCAAGGCTGAACATTTTTAAAGAAACATATACACTAAGAGTATGTAGTCAAAGAGTATAGTTCAACTTTGATTTATTTAAAAACTAGAAAATGCTAAGCTCGCAAAATTGCATGGAAAGATTTGGTAACATGAATGTCTTCTGAGCAGTGAATCACATTTGTAGGAAACAAATGAGTTGAAATTTCAAAATATTTTCATGCTGTTAGAAATTCATAACTTTCTAAATTTAAGTTAGTTTTAAAACTTGGCTTGTGTGAGTCTCCTAATCTCTGAAAACTAAAAAAGAACTTAAAGCTACTAAGTTTTGAATTCTTTTTTCTCCTGGAAAAAAAAATGGATCATTCTATAATTCATTTTCAACAACAGATGATTTTGCCAGTTTACATTTAAACTAAATACCAGTAGTTCTGATATATTCTGATTCAAGTGTATTAGGTTCCTATTGCTGATGTAACAAACATATTACCATAAACTTATAGGTTCAAATAACATTTTTTTTTATCTTATGATTTGAGACGTCAGAGGTCAAAATGGTTCAGAGAATAAAATCCAGGTGGGCTTTGTCTGGAAGCTGTAGGGAATAATCTGTTTCCCTGCTGTTTCCAGTTTGTAGAGGCTTCCCACATTCCATGGCTCATGGTCTCGCCCTCCCTTATCTTCAAACGGGGCAACTGCAAGTTAAGACCTTACATCACATCAATTTAACCTTCTCCCAAATATATTTCCTTCGGTTTTTCCTGCACATTCTTCTTTCACATTAAAGGACACTTGTGATTCTATTGGGCCTGTCTTAATAATCCAGAATAATCTCCCTATCACAAGGTCCTTAAAATAATCACTTCCGTTAGATCCCCTTTTTCATGTCAGGTAACATATCCACAGGATCCAGAAATTATGCTTTGTTTTCCACTTTCTGGAGAAATTATTGGTGGATATTCATTTAATCCCGCATCTGATATAGAGGTACACATTTCTCTCAATCAGGACACTTGAGTATGCTATTATATTCCAAACATTTGTAAAGCTATTTTCTTTTTTTTTCTTCTCTCCCTCTTACTCTCCCAAAGGAAGAGAAGAACGATCATCAGTGGTAAATGGCAATTGCAGTAAAGCAACACCAAGAGCCGCTTCACGCTCAGGAGAGAACAGAGAACGCTGCGCCTTCTCCTCGTGGTTTCCGGAGCTGTGCACATTCAGAGAGACTTTTCTAGTAACGAACTATAGAAATGATCCCTGAAAGTATAATCTTGCAAAGCTATTTTCATGTTGCTTTATATGGTCAAAGAAATTTTGCATATGGGATTGGATGGGGAGATTGTCCAGGTGTGCAACTTGAAAGTGAAAGGGGAAGCATAAGAGAGAGTCAGAGAAAGAGAAGTGATGACAACAGCACACATCAGAATGATGTGATTTCTAACTTGGAAGCTAGAAAGGGGTCATGAGCCAAGGAATGTAGGCAGTCACCAGAATTTGGAAAAGGCACTGAACTAGACCATTTCCTACAACTTGCAGAAAGAAATTGAGCCTTGTTGACACATTGGTTTTAGTTCTATAAAGCCCATTTCAGATTTCTGAACTCCAGAACTGTAAAATAATATACGATTTTCATCTTAAGTCACTAAGTTTATAGTAATTTGTTCCAGCAGTAGCATAACCTAATATGGCAAGTGGATTATCCTTTTAGCAAATTATATTCTAATATAGTTCTAAGACTTCTCCATTTTTATTATACTCCAGATCTGCTTTTCTATCTTTTAATGCATCAATGTTGCATTTTTCTGCAATGAGACAAAAAAAAAAAAGTATGGCATTAACTTTGCACACAGGAACCACAGATTCATTTGGAAATACTGCTCCTTTTCTATTAGTGATAACATGATGTGAGCTTCAGCAAAAGCTTCTATGACTTCTCAAGAAACTATTGCTTTAGCCCTTAGTATGCAGCATTCCATTGATATCTCAATAATCATCTTTTAACTTTGCAGTCAATCTGCTAAATGTCATTGGGAATGGCAGCTAACTCACTGAGTTTTACTGCAAAGATGGTACAGTAGCACATGGCAGGAAACTCTCACATAAATGCATAAATGTAGCTTTGTTCATCTTACCAAATAAAGCCTGATGCATGTGATAGTGCTGCACAAAATACAGTAGTTACTAAAGTTAAATTATATTTGTCAGAACAAAATGAACAGCTACATTTAAAGATACTGGATATTTAATTTGAAGCAAAAACTTTAATGCAACTTCTGGTTCACTAATTCACAAAGACTCAAAGACATCTGTGCTCCAAATAATGTTAAAAGTTCAAGTTATACCACATGTGTGGACATGTGGTAGAATGGAGCTCGGTATAGAATCTAGATTGCGATGTTCTGGGAGGATGACTCTGTCCAGCTAATTCCCCTTATAAACTTTTACCTTTTATATGTATCTTTCTCTGGTGAAGTACAAATTCTATTGATATTATTTTTCTTGTCTATCCTCTTTCCTTACTACAAAATACCCAAATACAAGGATCATGTTTTATCTATCATGGTACTATTTATCATCATGCCCTTGAGGTGGTCAGTAACTGTTGGATGAGCTGCCACAATATAAATGCCTAGGCAGGAAATACAGAAATTGCTAAGGACAGAGAATAATTTATTGTATTGGATCTAAAAAAGGTCTCAGTTCCATATCTAACCTATCAACCACTGCTAAGAGTATCAAAAGAACAGGTTCTCCATACTTTCATGTATGTGTTTTGTCTTCCTTTTGCAGTTAAGACAGTCTTTCTGTTGTTTACTTATATGGATTTTTACCAGATAAGGAAGATCTAAAGAGAAGCTATTGTGTGTGATAGACACTTGCCACAAATATGCATAATACATGGTCTAACAAGTTTGTGAACTCATTCTAGAAAAAGTACTATAAACCTCATTATTGAATATCCCTATAGTCACCAGATGGCCAAGGAGTTTACTTAGAAGGTGATCGACAATGAAGTATATAAAACTTTTTCTAGAACGAGTTCACAAACCTAGTTGTCAGACCTCATATGATGACAGCTCTGATAGCCATTCAAGAAGGAGAGTTCTAAAATTGTTTTGAGGGGTGGACTAGGTACTATCATCAGTGCATAGCTTTCCATAGGGAGAACTTTCTAGGGGACCATAGTGATATTCAGCAATGAGGTAGGTATGTAGCACTTTTTCTAGGATGAGTTTGCAAACTTAATTGCCTGACTTTGTATATGTTAACATAAATTATATGTAATTATATACATCCTGAGGATTCTGAATTTCCTTATTGTATTACACAGTTGGTTTAGCAACGAGCATGCAAGCATTTTACTCGTTTTCCACAATGTTCTTCTCGATGTACATATTTACCAGCATGCCATACTTCTTGAGTTATATTCTGTTTCCTTTGGTGGTCAAATGGTTCTAATATATTTTAGATTGGAATCCCCTCAAGTAATTATAACTTCTATTGAAAAAGTATGTCATTGTCTCATTTTATTCTGCAAACAGATATGGTGCCAGTAACTTTTCTCTGCATTTCTAGAATCTTCCAAGGTTGCAGTTCAGGTTTGCAAACTCATGCCCTTATGCTTGTGTCAGTTGTACTTTGCATAATTCCAGGGGCTTGTTTACATCTGAGTCATCGTAGATTGGCATATAATTTATTGCCATAATTTGCAGATGGTGATTAAGTGCCTTGAAGAATGGTTAGCTGTTTCGATGTTGCACAAAGATGGCATATTGGCCTGTGGGTGCTACCTATAATTCAAATCAAAATAGCAACATGATAGCAGAGAAGAAGGAAAACTGATCCTTCACTGAATATTTTTTGAACTCTGACTCTTAGAGCTCTTTGAGCTGTGACAGAGTTCCATGTTTTCCCAAATAAATAAATAATTAAAATCAACCAAGATGAAAGAAAATGCAAAATGGAGTACAAAGAGTAACAAATGAATTTAACTTTATTTCAAATGATAATTACAACCACACTGCACTGAATAATTAGGGCAGATTAAGGCAGACAAGAGCTGACCAAAGTTACTTAAAAAAAAACCAAAAATATTTGACTGTATCTGTGAGGCTAAAGACAAAAAGAACCATGCACAAATATTATGATATAGTTTATAAATGTGTTTTCATAAGGGCATGAGTTTGCAAACATGAAATTACTTTATATGTATGCTAGGATTGAACAAAATGTAAATATCCTGTGGATAACGAGAGCCAGGTTTTCTACTGTCAGAGCATGGAGTTACAAATAAGGGAATGGGGAAGGCTATAATACATCCTGCAGTGTTGGATTGGAATCAGAAGTATTGTATGAAATCATTGTTTTTAGTATATATGCAGATGGATTATTGTAGAAATGAATATAGATGTGTATGAAAGTGTGAGTAAACATACATATATTTCCTAAATCCTCTAGCAAAAGGGCCTAGAAACAATAACATCCCAGTAACAACATCCTCCAATTAAAGGTACCAAGTCTCCTTGGAGAAATGTTTGACATCAGAGTTAGGCAGGGAAAATACAAGATGAGCTTGGGATGTTTTGCTGTGCCAGAAAGAAAAGACATGCTCTCAAAATAATGAAAAAAGGTGGAAGTGACACAAAACTCAACTCAAAGGAACTCCCATAGCCAAATTTGAGAAAATTTTAAAAATAATTAATGATAGTGACAGATTGTAATTTGCAGAAGATCAATATCCATGAGTCCATACTGCTGTAAAGAAACAATTGACTAAACAAACTAAAGGAAGAGAAAGAGTTCTTCTTTATAGTAAAAATGTTACTGATTAAATGTAGAAAATTCAAAGAAAATATAAAAAGCACCATTCTGCAAAGATCATAGTAATAATTATCTAACAGAAAAACTTTTGAAGGATGCTAAAATTAGTGGTAAAGTTATGCTGAGAAACAAGATAATTAAATAGTGTCAAAGTATCTGCCCACAAGATATTAATAAAATAATAACTTTATAGTAGAGATGCCATCTTATCCAAATGATCAAAATAAACAACACGAGGAAGATAACAACATCATGCAACTTCTTACAGGCTGCACTGTGTAGAGCAAAACATCACTCTGTGATATTCTTACCCAAAATGTATGCCTTAAGTCTAATCATGAGAAAACATCAGACACGCTGAAACTGAGGAGGGACATTCTACAAATGACTTCCATTATCTTTCAATGGTATTTGAGAAAGACTGAGAAACTCAGAAGATATAGAGACATATCAGATAAATGCAGTAGTAAATGGAGTATATCATGGACCAGAGATGGACATTAGGAAAGTATGTGAAGTAACATCCCAAAATTTGATCATTACAAAAATAGTTCAGAGTAACCCATGGTTTAAAGAAATTATGACAAGGAAAATTGGAAAATAGTTTAAATTGAAAGAAAATTTTAAAACATAATAAAACATGGGATGCAGCTAAGGCCTTTCCCAAAGGTAAATTTTTAGTCTTAATATATTGCAAAGTCTAAAAACAATGACCTTAAAATTCTCCTTTAAGAAGCTAAAAAAATGAAAATTAAGTCCATATTAAGTAAAAGGAAGAAAATAAAACCACAATTTTGTTCTTTGAAGGAAACAAAAAAAATTCATAAATTCCACCTACATTTATCAAGCAAAAATTTAGAAAAGCTACAAATTGTAGATATCAGGAATAAAATAGACATCTAATTATAAAACCTACAGGTATTAATGTAATTATGAAAACTCTAGGCCAATACATTTTCCAAATAGATGATATTCTTTGTAAAACTCTAATTATCAAAGCTGACTCAAAAAAGGAATAGAAAAGACAATAACCTATATTTATTAAGGGAATTGAATTTTTGTTTAAAAAACTTTATACAAAAATAATTCCAGGCTACACGATTTCTTTGGTTAACTCTATCAAACATTTAAGGAATACAGACAGTTCTTGCCTTTCAATGCTTTAACTTATCATTTTCTGCTTTCATCCTGAGTGTGTTAATGGTAGGTGCCAAAACAACCATTCCATTTTTCACTTTCAGTATAGTATTCAATAAATTACACAAGATATTCACTTTGTTATAAAATAGGCTTTGCGTTAGATAATTTTGCCTGACCATTGGCTAGTGTAAGTGTTCTAAGATCATTTAAGACAGGCTAGGCTGAACTATGGTGTTTGTATCAGGCTTAGGTTAAATGTACTTGTGCCTTATGAAATCTTCAACCTAAGTTGAGTTTATTAGAATGTAACCCCTCATAACTTGAGGAACATCCATAACAGTTTTAACTTTGTGCCAACTCCTTAAGACATAAAGAAGTTAAAGGAATTCTTTTAGTCTGATTTTATGAGCCGAGTACATTGGATACTTTTTCTTCCATTCTTGAGATACTTTACTAAGAAGAATATGTTCCAGCTCCATCCATGTAAACATGAAAGAGGTAAAGTCTCCATCTTTCTTTAAGGCTGCATAATATTCCATGGTGTACATATACCACAATTTATTAATCCATTCATGGATCGATGGGTACTTGGGCTTCTTCCATGACTTAGCAATTATTAATTGGGCTGCAATAAACATTCTAGTACAAATATCTTTGTTATGATGTGATTTTTGGTCTTCTGGGTATATGCCCAGTAGAGGGATTACAGGATTGAATGGCAGATCTATTTTTAGATCTCTAAGTGTTCTCCATATCTCCTTCCAAAAGGAATGTATTAATTTGCATTCCCACCAGCAGTGTAGAAGTATTCCCTTTTCTCCACATCCACACCAACATCTCTGTCTTGGGATTTTGTGATATAGGCTAATCTTACTGGACTTAGATGATATCTCAAAGTAGTTTTGATTTGCATTTCTCTGATGATTAAAGATGAGTATTTTTTCATATGTCTCTAGGCTGTGTGCCTGTCTTCTTCAGAGAAGTTTCTCTTCAAGTCCCTTGCCCAGCCTGCGATGGGATCACTTGTTCTTTTCTTGCTTATGCTTTGAGTTCTCTGTGGATTCTGGTTATTAAACCTTTGTCAGAGACATAACCTGCAAATATCTTCTCCCATTCTGATGGATGTTTGCTTGCTTTACTTACTATGTTCTTGGCTGCACAGAAGGTTTTTAGTTTGAACAGGTCCCAGTAGTGTATTTTTGAAGCTGCTTAAATTGCCCAGGGGGTCCTCCTCAAAAATACGCGCCCAGACCGATTTCTTCAAGGGTTTTCCCTGCACTCTCTTCTAGTATTTTTATAGTTTCATGTGTTCAGATTAAACCTTTAATCCAGTGAGAGTCTATCTTAGTTAATGATGAAAGGTGTGGGTCCAGTTTCAGTCTTCTACAGGTTGACAGACAGTTCACCCTGCACCATTTGTTAAATAGGGAATTGTTTCCCCACTGAATGTTTTTAATTGGCTTGTCAAAGATCAAATAGCAGTAAGTAGCTGGATTAATCTCTTGGTTCTCTATTCTGTTCCAGACATCTACTTCTCTGTTTTTGTGTCAGTACCATGCTGTTTTGATCACTATCGATTGGTAGTATAGTCTGAGGTCTGGTAGCGTGATTCCTCCAGCTTTGTTTTTATTTCTGAGTAATGTCTTGGCTATTTGAGTATTTTTCTGATTCCATATAAAATGAAGTATTATTTTTTCAATCTTTAAAGTATGACAGTGGAGCTTTAATAGGGATTGCATTAAAATTGCATATTCTTCCCAGCCATGAGGATGGTATGTTTTTCCATTTGTTAACATTTTCAGCTATTTCTTTTCTTAGAGTTTCATAGTTCTCTTTATAGAGATCTTTCATGTCCTTTGTTAGATAAACTCCCAAATATTTCATTTTCTTTGGCACTACTGTGAATGGAATAGAGTCCTTAAGTGTTTTTTCAGCTTGACTATTGTTGGTATATATAAAGGCTACTGATTTATGAATGTTGATTTTGTAACCTGAAATGCTGCTGTATTCCTTGATCACTTCTAAGAATTTTCAAGTAGATTTCCTGGTGTTTTCCAGATATACAATCATATCATCTGCGAAGAGTGAAAGTTTCATCTCTTCTGACCCTATATGGATACACTTGATCGCCTTTTCTTCCCTAATTGCAGTGGCTAAAACTTCCATTACAATTTTAAAAAGCAATGGAGACAATGGGCAGCCTTGTCTGGTTCCTGATCTGAGTGGAAATGATTTCAATTTAACTCCATTCAATACGATATTGGCTGTGGGTTTGCTGTAAATGGTCTCTATCAGTTTAAGAAATGTCCCTTCTATATCAATTTTCTTAAGTGTTCTGATCATGAAGGGATGCTGGATATTATCAAAAGCTTTTTCTGCATCAATGGAGAGAATTATATGGTCTTTGGTTTTTGTTTATGTGCTGAATTATACTTATAGATTTATGTATATTGTACAAGACTTGAGAACCTGGGATAAAACCAACTTGGTCATGATGTATAATTTGTTTGATGTGTTGCTGGATTCTGTTTGTTAGGATCTTGTTGAATATTTTTGCATCTATATTCATTAGTGATATTGGTCTATAATTTTCTTTTCTTGTTGGGTCTTTTCCTGATTTGGGGATCAGGGTGATGTTTGCTTCATAAAATGTGTTGGGTAGTCTTCCTTCTTTTTCTACCTTTTAGAACAGGTTAGTAATATAAGTACTAATTCCTCTTTAAAGTTTTGGTAGAATTCTGACGTGAAGCCATCTGGTCTGGGCTTTTTTTTTTTTAGGGAGATTTTGTATGGTTGATGCTATTTCTGAACTTGATATGGGCCTGTTCAACATTTCCACTGATTCTGGCTAAGTCTTGGAAGGTGACATGCTTCCATCTATTGGTCAATTTCCTTCAGATTTTCATATTTCTGAGAATAAAGTTTCTTGTAATATTAAGGATTTTTTGAATTTCTGAGGAGTCTGTTGTTATTTTGTCTTTGTCATTTCTGACTGATGTGATTAGAGATTTTACTCTTTTTTTTCCTGATTAGGTCGGCCAAAGGTTTATCTATTTTATTGACCTTTTCAAAAAACCAACATTTTGATTTATTGATCTGTTGTATAATTCTTTTGTTTTCAGTTTCATTTAATTCTGCTCTAATTTTGGTTATTTCTTTTCTACTACTGGGTTTGGGGTTGGAATGTTCTTCCTTTTCCAGTTGCTTGAGATGTCCCATTAAGTTGTTAACTTACTCTCTTTCTGTTCTCTTGAGGAAGGCTTGCAGTGCTATAAATTTCCCTCTTAGGACTGCCTTTGCGGTATCCCAGAGGTTCTGATAATTCATGTCTTCATTGTCATTTTGTTTCAAAAATTTGGCAATTTCCTTGTTAATCTCATCTTTGACCCAGTTATCATTCAGCATAAGGTTATTTAACTTCCATGTTTTTGTATGAGTATGCAGATCCCTGTTGTTACTGAGCTCAACTTTTATTCCATGGTGGTCCGAGAAGATGCAAGGAATAATTTATATTCCTTTAAATTTACTAAATTTACTGAGGTTAGATTTGTGACCTAAGATGTGATGGATTTTAGAGAATGTCTTGTGGGATGATGAGAAGTATGTGTATTCAGTTTTGTTAGGATGAAATGTTCTATAGATGTCTGCTAAATCCAAATGTTGGATGGTTAGGTTTAAATCTAAAATTTCTTTGTTCAGCTTCTTACTGTAGGATTGATCCAACACTGCCAAAGGAGTGTTGAAATCTCCAACTTTTATGGAGCTGGACAAATCAAGTTGCTCATGTCTGTTTGAGTTTCTCTTATAAATTGAGGTGCATTCTGGTTTGGTGCATAGATTTTAATAATTGAAATCTCATCATATTGAGTATTACCCTTAACAAATATGAAGTAACCATTCTTATACTTCCTTACTTTTGTTGGTTTAAAGCCTATTGTATCTGCAAATAAAATTGCAACACCTGCTTTATTCTGATTACCATTTGCCTGAAATATGGATGACCATCCTTTCACCCTGAGTCTGTATTTGTCTTTTAAGGTAAGATGTGACTCTTGTATGCAGCAAATATCAGGCCTGAGTTTTTGTATCCAGTCAGCTAACCTGTGCCTCTTTAGTGGACAATTTAAGCCATTCACATTAATGGAGAATATTGATAAGTCTGGTAAAAATTTGGGTATCAAGTTTTTCAAAAGTCCAGTGGACATTTTTAATCCTTTCTCCCTGTGGAAGTTGGAGTTTAATAAAATGTTTCTGAATGAGTTTACTTTTGTGGTAGAGAATTGGGCTGGTCATTATGGCTGGTCCTCAGAGGATAGGTCTGAGAATATCCTGAAGAGCTGGTTTGGTTATGGCAAATTTCTTCAACATATGAATGTCATTAACGTATTTAATTTCTCCATCATAAATGAAACTCAGTTTAGCTGGATACAGGATCCAGGGTTGAAAGTTATTTTGCTTTAGGAGATTAAAAGTCGATGACCACCCTCTTCTGGCTTGAAAAGTTTCAGCAGAGAGATCTGCAGTCATTCTAATATTCTTCCCTTTGTAGGTAAAGTATTTCTTACATCTGGCTGCTTTCAGAATTTTCTCCTTCGTATTAACTTTAGTGAAGTTAATAATGATATTCCTGGGAGATGTCTTATTGGGATTGAGTCGTGCTGGGGTTCTGAAACTCTCTTCTATCTGAATTTCAGAATCTCTTGGCAGGTCTGGAAAATTCTCTTTCATAATTTCATGGAGAAGGGCCTCTGTGCCCAGCGAGGCCACTTCATCACTTTCAGGGATTCCAATGAGTCAGATATTAGCCTTCTTCGAATTATCCCAGAACTCTTTGTGAGAATCATCCATTTTTGCTCTCCTTTTGTCTTCCTCTTTGAGAGTTTGGGAGCATTCAAAGGCTTTGTGTTCAATGTCAGAAATCCTTTCTTCTGCTTGTTCCACTCTGCTACTGAGGGATTCTACTGAATTTTTCAGATATTTGAAGGCTGCAAATTCTTCCTTCGTTGCATCAAAATTTTTGGTAGTTTTATCTTTAAATTAGTTAAATTCTTGAGACAACTTGTGAATTTCTCCTCAAATTTCTAATTCCGACTTTTGAATTGCTGCTCGAATTTCTAATTCCAAATTTCCTCCATTTTATTAATCTTGTTTGCAATCCAAATTCTGAATTCGATTTCTGACATCTCAGCCAACTGTTTATGAATGTGATCTTCAGTTACATCTGCTATATCTTTCCCTGGGCGGGGGGAGTGATGTATTCTGTTTATTCTTGTTACCAGAATTTTTCCACCATTTCTGCCCCATGATTGTTTTACACCATTTGATTTTTCTCCTGGAGCTTTGTTGAGGACTTGTACAGTGCTATGGCCTGAGAAACTGGGGATCTGTTTGATGTGGTGTGGCTAAATGGTTCTGTCTTGTTTTCAGCTGGTCTCTGTTTGACCCTAATGAAACAGTTACTCTGGGTTGAAGTCTCAGCTGTGTAGAAATACCACCCCACCCTCCACAGGCAACAATTGGAAAAGGAAAATCAAACCTTCCTACAACCACACACCCAGGGCACCACCTGAATAGTCCTTGGGCAATTGGCTCAGTTCAAAAGGTCCAAATCAATTGTCTCAGTCAGCACCTGTCTCAGGTGGGAGAATTTAAAAGGTCTCTGGCAACTGGATCACAGGGTTCTGGTGACTACTCTGATAAGGCTTGCTCCAGTGCTCTGTGGAATCAGGTGGACCCACCCAGCAAATAGATTAGTCTGGGAAGGTTGATGCCTCCTTCCCCACCTTGCCCCTCTGTCACATCCAGTCACTGATAGCCCTGCAGTTTGCTGACCCAGTTGCCTGTAGTGAACAGATACTCCAGAGGTTTGCACCACCTGAATCATAAGGAAATCTATTTCTGCTCAGCCAGGCCACTGCACTCTGCCTCTATCTAGCAGGGGGATGTGAGGCCTGACAACCTCGGGTCTTGATGGAGGCTGGGGGGTGTTCACTCAGTTCCAGCCCCACCCCTGATTGATGTTACTGACATAACAGAACAACTTTGTGGGAATTTGTTTCTGTCCCTGCTAAATTCCCCTGCAGAAGAGAAGTTGTTTTGAGTTCCCAGAGCCTGTACCTCAGGCCCTGTCTTTGCTCCTGCAGGTTTGTATTCGGTTACCAGTCAGTTCTAGCCTCCTGTCTTCTTTTGTCTATAGGCTGACGATCCCCTGAGGGCCAGGTGCATCTTAGGCTCAGTAAAGTGGTCCTCTGGGTCAGCCCTGCCCTGGGAACTCCTTGGCTCGGCATGTGCATTTCTAGTCCTGGCGGTCTACCAGGCCAGTACTGCCTCAGGCAAAACTCTTTACTCATGGGGCCTGCATTTCCATCCCAGATTTGTTCCATGGTGGTTTCCACCTGAGTAGATGCCCGGCCTCCTCTGTTTGCCCAGGGAGACAGGGGTGTGGCTTCAGAATATCTGGGAGTGAGCCCTATTGTTGCTAAAAGAAGGCTGCTGTTCTGCGCCTCAGGGCACCGCCTCTCCAGTGTGGTTCCCTATCAGCCGACCATCCTCTCCTCACTCCCATGCCCCAGAGTCAGCACTGACCAGCTGCAGTTTAGGCCCTGTCCACACCCCTCGAGATATCACCCAAGAATCTGGACTCTTGGGGGACAGGCCTCCAGACCTCAAAGTGAGAGTGGAAGGGAGTGCTGGGAGCTCAGAATTGCAGGTAGAGAATATATACAGTTTTATACAGTTTTATGCCTGGAAGGAGAATGCTGTGACACCCTAGTAGGGGAGGTAGGTCCAGGTTTTAGAGGGTCTCTCCCATGGAGTATAGTGGGAGGACCTTTAAATTCAGCTTGTCTGTTGGTAGGGCACTCTGATCCGTTCTCATGTGGGAGGGGACTCCCGTCCTCTTGGTGATGGATTTTGTACCTTTTGTTTGTATCCCTGGGGTCACAGCTTGCCTCAGCAGGGTTGATGTGCGTTCTTCAACCTTCTCTCTTGGTGCAGCTCTAATCCACTAGGTTACTTGCTAAATTTCTGTTCTTTAACTCTCCTTCTGGACAGGAGCCTCTGTGGAAAGTTGGCTTCAGTCAGCCATCTTGTCTCCCCAAGTATAATTTCTAACAAGATTGCTAGGGTGATTTATTATTTGAAAAATCAATTAAATTAATTAATCAATTTTATTCATGTGAGTGATTACAGCTGACTAAACTCATCAAACTGTGCACTTCAAATGAGAGCATTTATTTTATATAAATTACTATTTGACAAAATTGATTTTTTTAAGAATGTGTTTCCCAGGGGGATCGACACAGGGAAAAAACAAGGAAAAGTCAATACTTATGATTCAACTACTAGGAAACTCATTTCTGACAATGTAGCTTTCAAGCAGGCCTGCTCCTTCCCAAGGAGGTTATCTTGGGCCCAGGTGAGCTACAAATGCTCCAGCCCCAGTCACTTCTGCCATCTTAACAGTGGAAGTGAGTAGAGGGTACTGAGGAAAGTAAACTTGTAGAGGGCTCCAAGTGTACTTTCTCTTTCCAAACAACACTCTGGAAGCCAGCAACAAACAAACAGACAAAAAACTGATGAAAGAGTCGTAACAGGTTCTCATACAGTTCTGTGATTAAGTAAATGAGACTTTGAACCAGGAAAATTTGTTTGACAGTTCTTTCAAACTAACAGGACAAAGATTTGTTGGCTAGGCCTGATATCACTTGTTTTCTCTAGTTTTCTATTTTTCTTTCTTGTGGTGTGGGGAGCTTGTTTGCAATACATTAGGAAAAACAAAATTGTCTATCGAGCTTCCTAAAGGAGTTCCTGGCAGCTTCCTTCTTGTTTTGTATGGCACCTCTGGTTGGCGCTGTTTTCTCATTAGGACTTTCTTGATTGATTAATATATGAAGGAAAAGTCTGATCTTTCTTTACTGTGCATTTCTATCATTCATTCATTTAATAAAGTTTTGTTAATAACCTTTCCCAATTTGTCAATTTAACTTCTACAGTTTTTGATTTTTTTTTTTGTTCACAGTTATTACCAGGCTAGTGAGACAACAATGAAAGGAGCTGCAGCTTCTTTTCTGCCCAAGAGAATGGGTAGAAATAATGTTCCAATTCTAGAAGATGTCTGTCACTTTTGTTTATTCTACATTTTTCAGCTATTTCTCTGTGACCAAGTGAAGTAAATGCTGAAAATCCATCTCTAAATCCATCTCAAATTATATCAAACAGCTTAAACAATAAAGGAAAAATAGTGAAAGAAGGAGAAAATCATCAGAAAGATGATCAGCATCTTTGCAAATATCTGAGGATGTTTCCCAGAGAAGACAAAAGGTGAAAAGAAATCAACAAAAGGGAAAAAAAAACCATAATATTGCCATCATGTCGGGGCACAGTAAAGTCTGCAAATGTGCAAGGCAGCTAGAATTTAATTTGTTTATAGTGATGAGTAAATAATCTGATCCACTTCAGTCTGCTTAGTATCACAGAGTGTCCTTTTCTGGTGTCTCCATTGCCTGTTATTTAACACTGAGTGATAAGAGATTGAAAATTTGAGTGCTTCTACTGGTATTTGTTAATGAACCTTTAAATTGGCCATTACTGTTACAGCCTGTTTATGTTGGCTTGGCTGTGGTGGCTCCTTTATTGAAACAGACAACACACTTAATTTACTTCAGACAAGTTTGGGTTGAAACCAACTAAAATGGCTGACAGAAATAATGTCATATTTTGGAATGGCAACAGAACAACTCCGGAAAATTCTCCAACCATAACTGCCAGTTCTCAAGCAGAAAAAGAGGAAGAGTAGTTGGAGGAGGAAGAAAAAGGAACGTGTGTAAAAGAGAAAAGAAATCTAATTACAATAAAACTACAGAAGTGTTGGGTCTTATTGCTAACACAGATTGTTACCTTAATATGCCAATCTTTGGTTTATGGATAAACGATGCTTTTAAGAAATATATTTTATCACTTTTATCTAATAAAATACAATACAAACTAAAAACCAAGTTTCCATTTTTTTTCCTTGTAATTGCACATGGTGCATAGCAACACCCAGCTACAGCCAATATTTAAGCAATGAAAAGCCAACACACCCTCTGATTAAGAACACAAAACAAAGTTATATTTTCCATGCCTAGATTTTGAATTTGAGGTGCTCTTTGGTAATTTCCATTTTTGAAAAATACTGTCAGTTTAGCCATCAATTTTTGTCTTTTTTGCTATTGACTATTAAATAAAATGGTGAAGCAAAAGTGGTATTGATTTAGTTAAAGAGAAAAATAAAATGTCACAATTTTTCCATTATTCTGAATATTTGCTTTCAAAGATAAAACAGACAACAGATTTTTCCAAAGAGTTCAAAATAAAAGAAAGTAAATAAAATTATTGTAATTCTGTATAAAAAAGATATTATCTTCTGATATTCAACACAGAGAATTGAGTACAAAATTTTTGAGATTTTAATTTTATATGCATATCTTCACATATTTGTATGGAATTATTTTACACTTCAGTCTTTTTGAAGCTGAATTGAGGATTAAATTTTGAAGTTCTGAATAAATGAGCAGGTGCACTGATGATTCCATACGAAACAGGGGTACAAGTCAAAAAGTTAACAAAGTTGTCATATGCCAAGGAAGTTATAAAGCTGTGAATGTCGTCCAGCATTTCAACTACCCAGTAATATAGTGGCCTAAACAAAAGAAAATTGGAGACAAAGTTTGGTCAAACTCGCTTAGACATTGTAAAGAAAATTTATTTGTAAAACAATGAAGTTAGTGATGTAAATGATACATAAAATATTTGTATATCACTAATTCACAAAGCATAGATTCTTATAGTCTTTATAAATATAAGACTATGTTCAATCTTTATAAATATAAGATTATGCTCCTATATTGTAAGTGTATATATATACATATATCTTTATAAATATAAGAAGATGTTCCAGATAATTCTGGACAAAATTTTTATTCTTAAACATTTACACAAGAGATTTATACCTATTATGGAGGAATTGGAAAATGCAAACACATTGGTGGGAAAGATAAATTTTATGTTGCTTATTACTCCCAATGCTCTCAAATATTCCCTCTTAATATATTGGTGTGTATTTTGTATATGTCTCTATTTACTCCTTCCTTAAATGTCTACTAGGAGTGAAAAGACACGTCAGAGAAGAAAACAGATAAAAATCCCCTGACCCTATAAAACTTAGAGGAATAAGCCAAACAAAAAGTCAAATAATAACTGGGTGGCTCCTGTGGCTCAAAGGGGTAGGGTGCTGGCCCCATATGCCAGAGGTGGTGGGTTCAAACCCAGCTCCAGCCATAAACTGTAAAAAAAAAATAAATAAATAAATAAATAACATCCACAGTTTTTAGGTAGTGATAAGTGCTAAGGAGTAAAATAAAGGTGGCAAGGGAGATAGGAAATGTTGGGATTCAATTCTAAACAGAGGTTCCAAAGAAAGTTTTATTGAAGCTGAGGAAACCAAACCCTTAAAGGAAGCAAAGCAGAAAAGCTACTGTATCTGCTGGAAGAGTATTCTAGACAGAGGGAACAGCTACTTCAAAGAACCTAAGATGAGACAGAGCATGCCCATCTTAGGTTGGAACTGGAAAAAGGAAAAAGAAGGTGATATCAAAATGTGTCCTGATTTTTCTTATTATTTCTTCTCTGATCCAAGGATTATTTGGAGGGCTTTAAATTTCAGTGTTTGGAATTTTCTTAGACATCCAGTTGTCACTGATTTCCCATTTAATTATACGTGATTCTACAACATCACAAGGAAAAGAGGTGTTGCCTTAGTTTAGAAGAAGTTTAACATGTGATACACTTGTCTGGTATGATTTCAATCTTTTAAATTATTCAGACTTACTTCATGGCTCAGAACATGATCTATCTTGGTGAATGTATGTATCACGTACACTTGAAAGTGAACATTTTTGTTAGGTACTGTTATCAATTAGAACAAGGTGGCTGATCGTGTTGCTCAGATCATCTGTCAATATATCTTTACTGACTTTTGAAATTTAATTTCTCTATTGTTTTTGAAAGAGAAGAAAATATTTCTCTATTAAAATCTATTGTAATTTTTAATTATTTGTTCCTTTGCTTAATTTTTTCACTTTTTGATTCATGTATTTTAAAGTCCTATTCTTAAACACATACACAATTCTGTCTTCCTACTGAAAAGAGTTTTGTTATTTTGAAAACTCTCTTTATCTTTAGTAACACTTTGACATCAAGTTCATTTTATCTTTTATAGTCATTCCAACCTTCATTTGATTACAATTTACTTAGTATAGCATATTTCTCATCTTCATTTACTTTGAATTTATTTATGAGTTCAAGTTTCAAGTACATCTCTTATTAAGAACATAGAGCTGGGCCATGCTTCTTTATTTTATACTCTCCACATTTTTCTATATATTTTTACTTACAGTGAACCTCTGACAGCACATAGTTGGATTTTGCTTTTGTTTGGCCAGAGTTTTTAAATTAGGTGTTTAGTTTCTTACTATTTAATGTAATTATTGATATGGTTTAATTTATATGTCATTTTATTGTAGTTTTCTGTTTATCCCTTTTATTATATTTTTATATTTCTCCCTTGCTCACTTTTGGGAATTCTTTCAATAATTTTAAAATTTTATTTTATCTACTAACTCATTAGCTTTTTGCATTTCTTCTTACTCTAGGGACTACAATGCACATACTTGGATTTTATATCCAGTGTAGTTAACACCACTTCACATACATTGTAGAAGCAGTGTCACTCTAAAGGCTCATTTACAAAGGCCTCCATCGCTTATGCTAAAGTTTTCATAAATATTACATCAACCAGGTTATAAATCCAATTATATAAATCATAATTTTTGCTTAAAACAAAATTACATATAATTAGAAAAGAGCAATAGTGTTTTTTATTTATCTGGATATTTACCATTTTCAGTGTTCTTTATTTCTTCCTGAGGATACAATTTGTTACTACTCCCATTTCCCTTCAGCCTGGATAAACTTATTTAGCTTCTTTAGCATTTCTTAAGATGCCAATCTGCTGTTAATTATACTCATGTATTTTGAATTTCTCTTATTGGTTGCAGTTAGAATTATTATAGCTTTTTGACAAGTTGACCTCTTTGCTATTATAAAATATCTCTTTATGCCTGGAGTTTCTTTCTTATTCTGGTGCCTACCTTGTCTGATTTAATATGAAATCCAAAGTTTCATATTAATGTTTTTGAGCAGCATTTTTATAGCATAATTTTTTCCATTGTTTCATTTTTAATTTATGTCTTTATACTTAAAGTAGGTTTCCTATGAACAGAATATATACACATATACACATATACATATATATGTCTTGGTTTCCATCCAATCTGACAATCTTGACTTCTACTGGTGTGTTTGGAATAGTGTTATCCAATTAAAGCGTGAACCACAAATACAAGTCACATATGTAATTTTTTAAAAAAAATTGAGTACACACAAAAATTGAGCAAAATATTTTTCAATTAATTATTTTATTTATCCAAATACATCTAAAATATTATCATTAAAACATGTAGTTAATGTGGAAAATACATTCAAGAAATATTTAATAATATTTCAATTCATACTAAATCTCTAAAATCCAGTGGGTGTTTTACACTTGTGTCACATTTTGGTTTCAAATTTCTTTATTTATTTATTTATTTTTTTTTTTCTGTAGAGACAGAGTTTCACTTTATTGCCCTCGGTAGAGTGCTGTGGCGTCACACAGCTCACAGCAACCTCCAACTCCTGGGCTTAGGCGATTCTCCTGCCTCAGCCTCCCGAGTAGCTGGGACTACAGGCGCCCGCCACAACGCCCAGCGGTTTCAAATTTCATTATTACTTCAAATCATCAAGCGCCTAGTATTGGACAGCACATTGTATCCAGGGTGGACATCAGTAATGTGAAGATTAAATGTATTATCTTGCTCTCTATTTTACAATTGTTCCATCTGTTCTTTCTCTTTTCCAGTATCCTGCATATGTTATTTTTAAATTAGTGATTTTAGGAGATTAATCTATATTAAATTATACCACATATTAAATCTCTATTGTTACTTATACCTCATTGTTTTATTTGCAGTGGTTGTTCTAAGGCAGCAGTTCTCAGCCTGTGGGTTGTGAGCCCTTTTGGGGTTGAACGACCCTTTCACAGGGGTCACCTACGACCATCCTGCATATCAGATATTTACATTACAATTCATAACAGTAGCAAAATTACAGTTATGAAGTAGTAATGAAAATAATTGTATGGTTGGGGGTCACCACAACATGAGGAACTGTATTAAAGGGTAGTGGCTTTAGGAAGGTTGAGAACCACTGTTCTAAGGTTTACTAAGCATGTTTTGCTGATTGGATTCTGTGTAAGATAATATTATCACTTCACATGTAGTCTAAGAAGCTTCTAAGAGTGTATCTCCAAATCTACTTTCCTCTTTGTGCTATTTTTGTCATAGAGTTCATCTCACTAATGTTACAAATCTCGCCATGCATTGTTATTATTTTTGCTTTAACCAGGAAATTACCTTCTATAGAAGTTTTTTTTTTTTTTTTTTTAGGACATCTCTTACATATTTATCCTCATATCCACCATTTCCAGCACTCTTATCTTTTGCAGATTAAAATACACATTTGATATCAATAAATTTATATCAGAATATATTTCCTTTAACATTTCCTTCAGGGCAGGTCTTCTTGAATTCCTCATAATTTTTGTCTATAAAAATTTTGATTTTGCCTTCAGTTTTGAAAGATATCTTCATGGGTATAGCATGTTTTAGCATCTAAAAATGTTATTCCATTGTTTTCTGGCTTACATAGATTCTTTTTTTTTTTGCAGTTTTTGGCCAGGGCTGGGTTTGAACTCACCACCTCTGGCATATAAGGCCAATGCCCTATTCTTTTGAGCCACAGGCTCCACCCTGGCTTACATAGTTTCTAACAAGAAGTCTGCTTTAATTTTGTTCCACGTTTCTGTGTTTGACATGTGTATCTTTTTCTCGCCTCCGCCTCCTTTCCACATTTACTCATTGTTACTGATTTTCAGTGATTTTATTAGCCTTACTGTTGCTTTCTATATTATTACTATGTTTTTTTTAGTTTTTCAAATTTATTAGATCTGCATGTCTGTTAGGGCCATCAAATTTGTAAACTTTTTACCATTATTTTAATCAATTTTTTCTGCCTCCTTCACTTCTCTTCTGGAACTCCAATTATAAATCTGTTAGAATGCGTGAAAATGTCTTTTTTTTTTTTTCCTTTTTCTCTGTTAATTATTATATACATACTTTTTTGTGGGGGAAGGGGACAAATTTTCTTTTATCTTTAACCAATAAGTCCCAAAGACACTGTTGCTATTATTATTTTGAACAAAGCATTATCTGTTAGATAAACTAAGAATAAGAAAATTAAAAGATTTTAATTTATTTTCATTTATTACTTCTTCAGTGTCTTTCTTTTAATTTCTTTTAACATTTTTTGCAAGACCAGTCTAGTGACAATTAGCTCAATTATTTTTTGTCTGATAAAGTGTTAGTTCTACATTTTTGAAGGATTTCACTGGATACAGGATTCTAGGTTGGTGAAGTTTTCTATTCCTTTTCTTCTTAATTGTTTCTGAACAACAGTTCACTCTAATTCTTATCTGTGTTCCTCTGTATGATTCTCCCCACCCCCCCCGGATTCTCAGGACTTTGTCTTTGATTGTCTACAGGTTGAATGTGATATACAAGGTATAAATTTGAGGGTATTTTTTTCCTGGTATACAAAGATAAAAAAAAAAAAATGGGTAGTTTGTGTTCCTTGAACTTTGTTGAATCTGTGATTTCCTATTTGTCAGTAATTTTGCAAAAATCTTATTCATTATTACTTCAAATATTTCTCCTACTCCCAATCTTCCTTCTTGCTTTAGTATTTACATTATTATATGTTACCTCTTACGTAGTTATCTCACAGTTCTTTTGATATTTTGCTCTAACCTTCTTATTCTCTTTTTTTTTCATTTCAGTTTTGGAAGTTTCTATTGACTAATGCTCAAGCTCACTAAATCATTCCTTTTCAGATCCTGCCTACCAATGAATCTATCAAAGGCATTCTTCACTTTGATTACAGTATTTTGACTTCTAACATGTACTTCTGATTTATTCTTAGAATATACAGCTCTCTGCTTCTATTACCTTCTCTTGTTGCATGTTGTTCATTTTTTCCATTAGATTCTTTAACATAAAAATTATAATTGCTTTAAATTCCTGGTCTTATCATTCTAATACTTTGGGGTCTGCTTCTAATGCTTTGGTTGTGTCTTCAAACTATGTTTTGGGGGTTTTAGTCTTTCTTGTAATTTTTTTTGAGGGCCATATATAAAGTACAGAGTAAGAACTGAGATAATTAGGCCTTTTATATGTGGTTTAATGGTTATCTGGCTAGAAATTAGACTGGGTTTATTGTGTGCTATCAATATAGAGGTTAGAGGCTAAAATTATCTTTGATGTTCTTTTTGTCTGTCATGTTGCCTTTGGGTTTCACTAGGGAGTCCTTAAAATAGTGTGAGAATTACATTTCTCTTAGCTGTGATCCACTGTTATTATACAGGAAACATGTTGATATGTCACTAAAGTTTGGAGGCGGGGAAATTATAATTCTGATCCTATTATTAGGTCTTAGTTACTGAGCCTGGATCTCTGGCTTCTAAGTTCTCCCCTCTTCTTAGGTGAGACAAAATAATAGGAGATTCTGGACTTGGGTATTTCACTTCTCGCATGTCAAAAGCTAGAGTGAGAAGGATTTAGATATTTCCCTTTGTATAAGTTTTTTAGGCTCTGGTAAAACCCAAATTGGTTGTCTCTGTAAATAGAGTTTCTTTTGAGGGTTGTCCTTTGTTGAAAACAATAGACTATTCTGAGTTTATTTCAGAATGCTTACTTTCCCTTTTACTGTTGGAAGAATTTTTCTCCAATTTTTACCCTGATTACCTGTTGGGACTACTACTCATAAATGTGGAGCATGTTGTAAGACTGGCCCCTTATGCAGTTTCTAACTCTCAAGCTAGTCCTTACTGAGGTTCTGACAATTATTAGTTAAAATTTAAGTCTACTCAAACTGAATCTTGCAATGGGCTTCTGCTCCTGAACTTCTGCTTATAGAAAGCTAACTCTTATGACTCTCTCTCCTGTTTTTGAGGTGCCCTGTTATTTATCCTGTGACCTCAATTCTCTGATAAATAGAAAAACATTGTTGATTTCTAGTTTGTTCATTGTTTTTCTTTTTGGAAGTATAAGAACAAAGTGACAACTTTCAAGCTCTCTACATGTTGGAGTGAAAACTGGAAGTGATCATAGTTTTTTAAATACTCTATGTTAATTCCTTCATTTTTTTTTTATTTTCTTCATGTGTTTCTGTTAAATCATTTTTCTTCTAAGGAAAGGTTATATTTTCTGCTTCTTTGATTGCCTACTAATTTTTAATTGAATTCTGGACACTGTAAGTTTCTTATTGTTTGGTGAAGAATTTCTTTAAAGATCTTTGTACTTTGATCCGACAGTTAATAGTATTGATCCCCTTTCAAGTCTTCTTTTACTTTTTGTTTTTCTTGAGAAAATTTAATTCTTTTCATTAATTAATTTTTTATATAAAACATAAAAGAAAAAGAATCTAAACTACCCCATTTTCCATCAGTTATTCCACACAGCAAAATTATACAATTAGAGTTGAATTTCACAATTGCTTGTTACTCCAAGTTACAACATGTGTATGTATTATAATTATAAAGTTGAGAATATTTCAGAATTTATTTTTTCTACTGGTTATCTAGGGTATGTAAAAAACATTAAGGAGAGGCATCATTACATCAGCACACATTACCTTCCCAATCCACCAGCTACTTATCTCAAGGTTCACATAATCCAAAACGAAGTTTATTATGTAGCAAACTACTTAAAATAAGCATGATATTTTTTTCAATATTGTTAGTTCAGTGATGAAAACTAAATTTTTTAGGGATTTATATGTAACTCTAAGTTGTTGGAATGAGAATGGGCAAATTTCCATCGTGAACCACAAAACTTTTTGGAGTGAAAAGACTGAAAACCAAGGCCAGCTGCCATTCATTAACGTCTGTTTAGTTAAGCAGGATTATTATGTCACATGTTTCTATTTTCCTAGGCATTGTGTCCTTACATTTTTACTCATTTCTGTTGTCATAAGCATCAGATAGGCATGGGTAGATTTTCTACTTTTATTTCATTACACAGTTCCTGTGTAATGAAAGAGAAATAGAGATATAAGGAATATAAGCAATTAACAAGACTTCATAGTTATAGCTACCATACCCGTATTCCTAGTTTATCTATTCACCTATTCGCACTGTCTCTTTGGATATAAACTAGAGACATGAGAATGAATGATAACATACGTGAGTTAATTACCAAATGTAAAGATAGTAGACATTTTATAGGTTAAATCTGCTTTCTCCCCTCATTCCTCCTTAGTAGACGGAGTTTCTATGTAGAAGGCATAAGTTTTTTATATTATCCTAAATTTCTAATTCTTTAACAGGCTTGATACTGAGAATAACAGCAACATTTTTTTTTGTAACATCCAACATTATTTCTCATCAAATATCTTAGTAAAGTTTGGTTTGCAACTGTATTCCTTTCACTTTCCTAAATTATCACTGGCAATCTGTAATACAATTCCCGGACTTAGGTTCAAAGCTTGGCAGAAATCTACCCATGAAAATCTTTTCTCTAGAATGTATAACATGTGGATTTCTTGGCTTACAAAGAGACCTTAAGAAGGCATGATTCTTTAAAATATACCATGAAGAAAATGTTTCTTGAAGTATGTTTTAAGATAAAAATGATCTAATTATGTAATTTTGGATAAAGAACTCTATGTGGTTAGCCTGGATTTAACTATGATAATATGATTTTCATGGAATTGGCACAGTTTACCAATTGAGACCACAAATATTAGATTCCACATCATGAGAGAGCTTTCCGTAAGATTTTTGCTGTGAACAGCCAATGATTGCAGCAAATACCAATTAAGCTTGAAATCAAACATGGCTGTGCTTCCTACACTAAGGCAATTTAAAGAAAGATCACCTTTGTTTCCTTTAGAAAACAATGGCCAAAATCCTAAAGCTACTTGTTAGTACAATTTTCTTCTTTGGTAGTAAAGTTGGGAATGTATTTTGCAAAGTAAGAAGCTACTTGGTCTCATGGGTTGAGAGATTTGATCAAAATCCAGAAGATACTTTAGTTTCTTAAATTCTTCATACTTAGCAAAACAACATTGTCAGGTTCTACAAAAGAATATGGGCTTAAAATACTTTCTAAACAAATTCACAAGCACATAAATATTCATAAGACTTTTTTTGCATAAAAACGCTTATAAATCTCTTTTCCTTGCATGAAGTATACATAACTTTGAAGTTTAAGGATCTAGTTTCCCTTAATAAATGCCGGATTTAAAGATCACAGAGGAAAATATATTGGAAAAAAAGTTTGAGGTTTTATTTAACCTCATTATTTATAAAATAATTCATGAAGACATGACTTCAAAACATAGCTGTGTCATCTTTTTCTAATTCATGTAAAACAAACGGCAATGCTTTAAGTATGTGCCTGTCTTTCATAATATCATGCATGTTTTCCCTCCCCCTAAAACCTCAACTCCTGTATAACAGTATTTTTAACTAATAGAATTGCAGTCATCCAAGGAAATTTAAGTCAAGTATAAACTAACAGAATGGATACCTTTTTTTCATTTGATATTACTTCAAAATTAAGGTTAGCAAAATATGACCTGAGACTCATTTCCCTGGCTGTGGACTGTTCCAATGTGTGTTTGTAAGGAATAAGAAGTGAATGAAGAGTTTCTTTTCTCTGTTCTCTCTCAAAGATTTGCAATTGAATTGTAGCTGAAAAAGAATCGCTCATCTGAGACCCTTTTGAAAATTATCAATCTTTCTGGTTTAAAGTGACGTCTCTGAGTGTTTATCTCTTTGAAACGTATAAATCTCGTGCATATATATAGACCTGAGAAGCCTACTGTGGGTGTAGAACCAATTTTAGAACTTGTTTTTGAAATATAAAATTTCTAGTGAAGAAATCCATATGAAAATAAACAGATGGTAGGCAAAGAAACACGCGGCCCATATTTTTAAAAATTGGGGAAAAATGAGTTTTCGTTATTCATATTTGAATAGCAACCATAAAGGAGGACAATTTGAAGCCTTTCTTTCTCTTTTGATTAAAAATAAAGTATTTGTTTGGTTGAAGTAATAAGAATACAAATTTTCCCTCTAAGGAAGGAAACTGTAAGCTATAGAGAATAGCTTCATAGTATACTTAATATTTTGTTTTCAACTTCCTTTTTTTTCAATATAACAAAAAAAAATTTATGGCTACTAAAATAGGATTTATAATAACAGTGGTATCACGTGTCTAATGTAACCATAATACCAATAGCCAGGGCAATAAGTCTTCTCTTTTCTCATATACTTATTTTATGCTTGACCATCCCAAGAAATATTCCTTATGGCAATTTCACTTCTTTCAGCTATTGTTTCCTACAGAACATTTTTAGAGCCTATATAGCTATTCTTCCCCATTGATTAGAAAAATAGACATAACTTTTTTTCCATTACTTTTTAAAATTTGCTTTGTAAAATTTCTCTTGTGACTAAATATATAAAGTAGTATGACATTAACCTTTTAAAATCTAAAGGCTTTTAAACTTGAGTGACATTTAAGATGAATAATTTTGTGAATTCCCTAGATACTGGAGAAAAACAAGCTAAAGGGTTGGCATTCCAAATATATATAAGGATACCAATGAAAACTGCTAGTTCTCAGATATATCATCCTGCTTCTCCATGAGAAAGGTAAAATAGTTGACCTGTTGCTTGAGTTCTGTTTTTGGTTTTAGCCATGTCTTAATTAGAGAATGGCAAAACAATGTTGTCATGCAAGACTTCCAGAAGTACATCTGTTTCTAATGTACAGTGCATAATTTAATGACGAGACACTTCAGTGGTCTACCCACGGCAAATCTCAGTTGTTAAATATGTCTGAAGAAAGACATCTTTAAATAGTAGGCCCTTTTTTTGTACATTAATTTCCTCACACTCAGAAGCAGAAAATGTGATTCTAGCTGTCACTTTGTGTAAAGCTCTGTTTACTTTAAAATGCTATTTGCAGCCTAAATGTCTTGTTCAGACTGATTAACTATAGTAGAATTTAAAACTTTTATAAAACCTATTTATTATGGTTAATGGTTTTAGATTTTTTTTTTCTTTCCCTTCAGACTATGGGTTAGGAAATCTATCTAATTTGCATTAAAATCGGTGGCTCTCAAGGCAAATCTTGAAAAAGATAAACCCAGGGTACTCTAGAAGAAATTAAAATTTTAAATGTAAGTCACTACTTGGTGTAGAGCTATAACTATAATCACAAAATTGTAAACATTTTTTTTTTTTCTCCAAGAGATTAGTAATGAAGAGCCAAAGCATGCCACAATGAGAAAGCCGTTGCCAAACATCTTCACTTAAGATGCAGCTTGGCTTACCACATGTTTGCTAACTAGCTTGGAATCCAACAAATCTTTTACTGTGCATAGCTTCTTAATTATATGTGGTTAAATGTGGCTGTCCTATTTAGAACTAGTCTAGCCAGTATTCCAAAGAGATAACTAATGTTGAATGACAGTCCCACGTTTTAATAGGAGAGTAAGGGGAAAATTCCCACTAAGAAAATACAAATAGAAAGTTTTATTTAAATTGTCAAAACACTGTTTTCAGCTCCCATTTTAGTTATGGAGAGATAGTACCTTGAAACAATCAACTTCACTCCTTATTAAATAACTCCCAAATTTAAGTTTAACATTATCCTATTTAAACTTGAAGAAAGTATTCCCCAGTAAGATTTTGTTCTTTTTGCATTAGGTAATTGTGGGATAAATAGCACTCCCCAACATTATGTAAAGAGTTTAAAGAGAGCTTTAAAATTAAGTTAATAACTTCATATAATTGTGACATAATTTTACAAGGAAAGTGTTAGAACTTCTAATCCTTGAGCCACTGAAGACCACTATAATAGGAGGTTTCTCAAGAAAAATTAGGAAGATAATGGATGAAATGATTTCAAAAATTTATTTTGTCATTACTTCTCTAATTCAGTCTCTCCTATTTTTAAGAGAACCATAAAAATATCTTCCATATATTGCTGCATCTCAAATGCCTGCAACAAATATTTTTTCTGCAGTCATATATTTTCCAACAACTTAATTTCCTCCTGATCTCCTTTTCTGGACATCCAACAATGGTGTATACAGAAAATATAGGCAAATTTTAATAAATGACTAAATTCTTACCTTAGAAAGTTAATTTTTCTGGAAAATACATAACAAGTTGTTTTTTTTAAAATTTAAGGTATTTTTTAAACATATCTTCTCATTTCAATGACTGCTATAAAGATTACTAAAATGGGGAACAACTATTGACATCTGATTGGACTTTTTAATAAATGGTGCTGGGAAAACTGGGTAGCCACAGGTAAAAGACTAAAACAAGACCAGCACCTCTTGCTACTCATAAAAATTAACTTACAATGGATAAAAGATTTAAACCTAAGGCATGAAACTATAAGAATTCTAAAAGAAAGTGTTGGAAAACTCTTATCTAGGGAAAGAATTTATGAAGACCCCAATGGCAATCATAAGAACAACAAAAATAAGTAAATGGGACCTGATCAAGTTAAATGAGACCTGACCAAGTTTCTGCGTACATAGCCAAGAACACAATCAACAAAGCAAAGAGAGAACCTACAGAATGGGAAAAGATATTTGCATGCTACATTTTATAAAGGACTGATAACCAAAATCTACAATGAACTCAAGCAAATCAACAAGAAAAGATCAAGTAATTCCATTAAAAGTTGAGCAGGAGACATGAACAGAAACTTCTCAAACAAAACTAGACTAATGGCCAACAAACACGTGAAAAAATGTTCACCATTTCCAATCCTCAGGGAAATCCAAATCAAAACTACATTGAGATATCACTTAATCCCAGTGATAATGATTCCCATCATAAAGTTCCAAAGCAACAGATGCTAGCATAGACACAGAGACTGCTAAGTGAGTGAAAGACAAGTTGATGAGGTCAGAGTGGCCATAGTAGGATTTGCATGTAGGTAGGGGCTTCAAGAATACTTAAGGACTTTTTCTGTGTAAAATGGGAAGCCATTTCAGGGTGTAGAGTGGAGGAGTACTATAATATGAGTCACATTTTCAAAATAAGAACACTTAAGCTACTGTAGTGAGAAGAGACTGCTGCGGAACAAGTATATGGAAGTAGCTAAGGTGAGAAATAATAGTGGCTCAAATCAGATTGAAAGTCATGGAGGTAGTGAGAAGTGGTGAAATCCAAGATATAGTTTAGATAAGACAGACTCAATAGAATTTTTTCATGGATTAATTATGGAGTATGAGAAGACTTCAAGGGTTTTGAATTAGAGGACTGAAATGTAGTTGCCATCGAATGAGTGGAGACAGCCATGTATAGCCCAGTTTTGAGGGCACACATAAGGCCATCAGACTAAGGAAGAGGAAGTGATCAACCCTACCAAGCAGTAATATGAAGTCAAGTAATAAGTGAACCCTAAACCCATTTACTCTACCAATGAGAAGATTACAAATAACCTCAGCAATGAAATTTTTTGTTGGAATAGTAGGGACAAAAGACCAAACTGAGTATATTTTAGAGACTGTCAGGCCCATCCCTGCACTGGAGCATGTCCAGGCTCACTTCAAACAGGCCCACGGCTCCATGGCACCTCCCCTGCCAGCATGGGCTTGTGCTCAGACCCTTGGGGTGGGAGCTGCAGTGAGCAGGTAGAAGAGCTCCAGCAGTAGTGAGGGCAGCGGCAATAGTGCCAGCTCCATTGCCACCACAGCTAGTCATAGCCCATCCTGCCGTTCCCTCCCCTCCAAGGCTGCTGTGACTGAAAGGGGTGGGGAGATATACAGCCTCAGCTCCCCTGGCTTCTCCTATCTGGGGCTAGCCGGGGCATGCCACCTGGTCCCCAGCTTTTCTCCCTGATTGGTAAGGCAACAGGGAGGGCAGGGGAGTATGGGCCTGGGAGACAACCAGCCCCAGGTTGTCTCCTTGATAGGACAGAAGATTGAGAGGTGTGGCTAGAGGCAGAAAGTAGGAATCAAGTGACTCTTGGAAGCTGTTCTTCAGTCGGAACAGATAGTGAGGAGTCCCTAGTAACCTTACACTGAACTGGGCCCATTGAGCTATTATCATATAATTAAACTTGCAAATTTCACTTCCATGGATTCTTCCAGAAGGTTCATGGAGAAAACTGCATGCATTTTGAAAAGTTTTCTATATAACCCTAACCTGTCAATTACCCCAAACGTGGAGGCAACAGCCAATCCTGCCAGAAGGAAAGGGGGAACAAGCCAGGTAAACTAGTGAGTCTATACAAGAGGGTGTGTGTTCAGATCGTGGTGTTTCTGCTCCAATCATGGAGAGGGAACTGTCTCACTCTTGAGATGTATTTTCCCTGTATTTTATGTTCTCTTGTTCTGTTATAAATGCATGTTGCTGATAATCACTTTGTGTTTGTGATCACTCCGTCGTTGGCTAGGCACCAGTGCTCATTCTTGACTCTGGAAGCCAAGAACCAGGGAACATCCTCACCCCAGAGGGACCTAACAAAACTGTAGGAAAAGAGAAATTGGAGATACCCATGTATTACAACTATCTGTTCTGAAGAGTTTACTGCAAAGGAGAGCAAAGAAATGGAACAGTAGCTGCAAGGAGAATTGTGGTTAAGAGAGAGTCCTATTTAGGATAAAAACAATAGAAGCATGAAAATAATACAGTAGAGGTGACAGTTTATGAACGGATCAATAAAAGCATGAAAATAATACAGTAAAGGTGACAGTTTATGGACGGATGTGTCCGAGTAGACAGGTGGTTGGTATCTTATGCACAAATCGAGGAACTGCATTTAGATAACAGCACGGTAGAAAAAACATGTGGATGCAGGTGGGGATATGGTGGGAGAAGGACGTAGAAACTCTCTTTGAATTGTTTTAAATGTTATAAGCTAGAGTAGGGTGATAAAGGTTTTGAAACAAGAAGATAAGATATTAAATAGTTTCTGAGGAAAGTATAGGACTAAATGAACTATAGATGTGTCCTATAAGTGCCTGGCAACCTAGTTGAACATTACTGAAAAAATTGCCACTAGTTTAAGAAAATCCATCCTTAAGATCAGGAAACTATAAGAAGCCTGACTCTACTATAGTGTTAGAGTCTGTATTCTTCTTAATTCTACTTTGTTATAGAAAACTTCAAATATATAAAAAGTAGAAGAAACCGTATAATGAATCCTTATGCCTCTAACACTCAGTTTCAATAATTATAACTTCAAAGGCCATTTATGGTTCATTATATAACTATACTTAGGTATGTTCTTTCTAGTGACTATTTTAGAACAATATACATAATCTTATACCCTGTGTATGATTTTCTTTAATCTGTAAACATTGCAGTATGTGTTTCTAGATGATACCCATTTTATATAAATATACCATTCATTATCACATTTAAATGTAAAAACAGCAATCTCTTGTCATCAAATATCCATTCATTATTTACATTCTACCAATTTGTTTGCTTCACTTGGGATCCAATTCACATTACAAGTTTGCATATGGATGATTTGTTTTTAAATTGTTTTTAATTCTATAGCTTCCCAGCCATCTCATTATATTCCTTCACAGGTTTTTTCATTGTTGTTATTACTGTTGCAGAACATGATGCTCATCTTACGGGGCTTACCACACTCTTTATTTAGCTGTTTGCATATCCATGGTAGATTTGATATGTTCTTCTGTCCCTTATAATTTTTATAAATTAATAGTTAGCTCTAGATGTTTGATCACATTTTGGTTTGTTTGGTCGATTTGTTTTTATGCATGGTATTATATATTCAAATCATGAGTTACATAGTATCAGCTATTCTCTCTTTGTTATGTGTTCAGAAATTTATGGTAAGTGCCTGGATTCATTAATTTAATAGAAGTTATGAAATCTTGACATTCAACCATTTCTTCTTCATTTACTATCTGAAACAATCCCATAGAGTAAAATGTTACCTTCTAAACTAGTTTATCCCCCTGAAATATAGTCCATATAGAAAAAAATTGAAAAAAAAATCTTGATTGCTTTTCACTATATGGAAGTTTTCATAATAATGAGTTGGTTCCCTAGCATCCACATAGGTCAATATTTTCTTTGGTGTTATTATAAACTCTCGGGTGTAAAACAAATGTGATACACCTCAACCCACTGTATTATTTTTAATGATTCTCAAATTTTCCCTCTTTGACTAGGGTAAGGCTACTCAAATTGTTTCTGAATCATTTTGACCAATATGACTTATTTTTTTACTGATTCGGACAATAGTTTTCAAACACTAAAAGAATACTTTTTCAAACTTTTATGCTATTCACCATGTAATGGCTATAAACATGGCATGCTTTTATGTGTAACCCATGATTAACATTTTTCTATTGCTTTCTTTAGTTTACCTTAGAGATAAGTAAGCTGCAACCAGTAGGCTGATCTCTTGGTTTTGAAAATTCAGTCTTATTGGAACCCGGTCACATCTATTCATTTATGCATCGTCTATGACAGCTTTTGCACAATAGCAAAATGGTAGTTCTAACAAAGAACAATCATATTAGCAAGCCTTAAACATTTACTATATGATTATTTACAGAAAAGGTTTGGTGAACCAAAGCCTAAACAAGTGACATACTAAATCATACCCTATTTTAGTGTTTGCCAATTTCTGTGATGTAAACACCCCTGTAATGCCATTTCAAGCCACCGACATAGCACTCAGGCACAGTTGGAAAGAAACGTGCATACTATTTTCACCATACAGGTTACAAGTAGCATAAACAACTTCAAGAGCAAAGATAACAACAAACACAATGTAGTGAAATACTCCGAAAGTGATTACTTTTAAGAATGCATTATTTTTGTTTTTAAGTTTTACTTAGTTACAAATTTATGATCTGTTCAATCACAGCTATATTGAACAACCTGCTCACTAGAATACTCAGAATTTAACATTCACTTCTCACAAGTCTGTGCAAGCCGACTTCAGCATGCCACTTCTCATATCCCACTAACCATCTCTATAGTTGAAGCATCTGAGTTTTGGTTTTGAGCTCTATAGTTGACAGATACTCACTGTCCTATTAGTAGTATATTTGATTGGTTGTTAAGTTAGCTATGAATGAATCGCTTCAAATAATAAGCCTTTCACAGAAAAATTTTAACCTGAATGAAGGAGCTAAGGAAAGTTCACTCCAAAATATGAGTCCCTAGTATAAAGAATATTTTGAATTGAAGGTCATTCAAGGTCAAGAAATATTGGAGGCGGCCTTCCTTCTATCTGCATAAATTCTACTGGCCTAAGCAGAACATCAAAGGGGACAATTAACTCCCCTTCACACCTTATGTCATCTCAAAACTGTCGCGGTGATGGACGAGTGAGGGAACAGCAGGCTTGCCGTGAATACAAGCTTGCTCCTGAAATTATTATAACAGCAAGAAGCAGACTACAGCTGAGAGTGGCATGTAGTGATGAGCTTTATTCTTGACCACCTCATAAATTCAAGCAATCACGTACACACTATTAATCTATAATCTAAGAATTTTTCTTCTAAACAATTCTTAATTAATTTTAACTCTACTTGGGGATATCAAATCTAGAAATAAACAATGTCTATTCTATACATCAACAATAAACATTCCATTATGTTTTATCTATGGACATGCTTCAGCTATCTGTTACACAAAGCTATCAGTCAGAAGGTTTTTGGGGGAGATTACACTTAGGATTTTCATGTGCCCATTGAGATCTAAGAAACAAGCTTTATAATTCCGTTTATCTACAGTGCTTGAAGCCACATAGATGTTTAAGATGATGTGTTTCCACATAGTCAACCTCTGAGTCGTGTCTCCAGCTGGCAGTCTCAACCTGTGACCTTGCTGGGCTTAACAACCGCATTAGAGACACTGTGAATGGAATTTTATCTTCCTACTTCGCAGGTCCTGTATATGCTGACCAAGGTAGCTTCAGCTCCCTGTGATGGCAGAAATCATGTCAACCTGTCTTTCCCTGCCTCAATGGCACACATGTGGGAATTTATTCCACATAAAATACTTCAGGAAAGAGGACTGGGAATATAGGTGAACCAGGCCCAAATCATTTGAGTTATAACCACTTGTCTCCCAGGTTAATCTACCAGTCAGTCTATTTCTCTCCCACCCAGTCATCCTCCCTAGCAACCTTCCCAGCAGCTGTTTATGCTCTTACTCAATTTCCTCCCTCTGCTCTGAAACGCTTGTATGAACTCCATTGGAAAACTGAGTTATCGCGCTGTGATTTCTCCCCATGACCATGATAAATAAATCCTTTCTCAATCTTCCTTAATTGTCTTATACCCAGATACCTAATACCTAAGGTGGCTCGTATAGGAAGAACAATTTGGCTAAATCTAAAGGGCCTTTAAAAATTGAGAATTGAGAACACTATTTGAAAAGGAGTTATTGGTGAATTCAAGAAAAAACAACATGCATTTAATTTTTAAAATGTTTTTACCAGCTGGTTACTATGTGCACATAACTGTAGTCCAATCATAAGTGGTTTCCTAAGGTCAGAGTGGAGGCTGTGGGGTAGATGAGTGTGTGATGATATTATTACCTTCTGCCCAAATTATAAACATTAATCATTTATCAAAGAATTTGTACCTTCAAAGGTTAGCCCCAGTCTCAAGATCCTTCTCAACATGGAGCTCCAAGCAAACATAGCAATTGATTACAATTGAATCTGAGAGTAAGCCCCCAAGCCAGTTGTGGTTTAATATCTCACAGATTTTTGCATATGTATTTTTTTCTGGTTTTCCATGTGCTTCGGTCCTTCTATAGAATTCTGTGTACTTGCAGAATAGCTTTTAAAACATCCTAAACTTTTCTTAGATAAATAGACTAAGACTCAGTTCCTGAATTAAAATATCAGGCAGGTGTAGATTGTGAGAACAAGTAGCTGATGCACCTAACGTTATGGAAATACAGAGTATCCTTGAAGCTTGCAAGGGAGAGTATCACTCAATTTTATCACAGGTTTGATTTATGGGAGGTTTCCTGGAGTCTGCCCAAATATTCTTCTGCTTGTTAAATAGCCCTGAAACTACGATTTTGGCTGAAAGAATTAAAGAGTTCCTTCCCTGGCTATATTGCTGGTAATATTCACCAGACAAAATGTGAAAAACCTTTCCACGCCAGGGTTTGTGATCACGGAAAATCAAAGGGCAGCACCTTCATTCTAAACTGCTGACAAAGTGGTCTTCTTTGATTAAAAAAGTGAGCCAGACACTAAAATATTGTCACAGAAGAACTTAAGGCAGGGAGATACTCAAATCCTCCCAGAGTCTGGCATTCAGTCCAGCACCTGAAAAGAATTTATTCAAATACAAAGAAATTACCATGTGAATGGTGTTTCCGCACAATTTCTGCTTATGCTGCCTTGCATTTTTATCAAGAAGACAAACATAAACCAGCGTGAGAAAGCAGGTGCCTTTTTCCCCCATATCTTTTGAACATTAGTATTTCCCAGCAGTTAACTGCATGTGATAATGGTCAGAGCATAGAAACGTTTTGATTTGGATCCAAACTCTTCACCCAGAAGCAGCTTTTTGTTGTATATTTTAAGCTTGGAGCTTTTGATCCAGATTCATTAGATGACAGATCATTTAAATAAGAAGGCGAGGAAGCTGATTGAGGGAGAACTTCATAAGATGTTGGAGTCTCAAAGAATATCTCAGCTCAGAGGGATTTCTTTTTGGAGCCAAATTCAAATCCCACCTACAGAGTTAAAGCCATTAATTATTAACCACAGTATTACATGTTAAAATTACAAGATATCAAGTTGACAGCACATGGCAATGAGCTTTCAAATTGTGATTTCCCATCCTAATGATGATGATAAGATAGGACTGAGTGGTAAATTGCCATTGCATTCAGTGGAAAAATTGAAAGAGCTGTGCCCTGATCCCTTGTTACAGAGAACTGCTGTTCATTCAGCATCACTCCTTGCAGAAATAAACTCAGGGTCTGGTGCGGTGTCGCAGAGATGTTAATTCGCAAGACAGCAAGCAGAGGGAAGCTGCTAAATGGCACAGTGGGTTAATGACGCACTACAGTGCTTCACCATGGGAGACATATGGGTTGAATTCTGGCATTGTTCACAAGTGAAAATTGGTTTACCAATCTTAGCTTGGTCCCTGGTGGATAGTTGTCCTTGTCCTAGACCTCCTCAGATGTTGTCCTAATTTTCTGCACAGGAGAGGCTCAAGTCTGCAAGAGCAGGGAGGTTACTTGTAAGAGTGAAATTGGCTTAAGCAGAGTTAGAGGAGGAAATGGGCCCAATATCTTCCTCCTTTTAATCACGGTTGCTGCCAGTTTCTCATTTTCACAACCATGAAAATCCACATGGAGCAGCAAAAGAAAGGCACTAAACAAGGCCAATTTCCTTTCTGTTAAAGCGACATCCCCAAAGAACAAAGTAGGCTTAGCATTAATTTATTAAAAACAGGACACTTGTTTGAAACAGGCCTTGTCCTCAGTAGAGAATCATGGCATTGAAAGCTTAAGATTAGAGAGGAATGGCTTAGTTCAGAACATATTCATTCTTTGTAATAGTTGTATAAGAGACGATTCTGTGTTAACTCTTCTTACTATAATACTTACACTTTTACTACCAAAAGAATGTATGAAATAATATTTATACTTTTGTATTTGTGCATTTTGGAGGACAATTATTGCCCACCTTACCTTTCTTTTAAGAAAAAGAGATTCACTTAATTTACACTCTCATGGGAAAAAAAGTCACTAAGAATAAACATTTAAAAATTGCAAATAAAAAAAAATGATGAGAGAAAATGTTTAATAAAAAATGGCTTATATAAGGAACTCAAATCAGAAATACAAGGCAACTATGGAAGTGCTATCTTGTTTTCTTATCCTGAATATAACAAAGACTATGCTAATACAAACTAAAATGTTGGGAGACGAATCAAATGAAAGATTTAAAAAATAGAGAGAAGTATCTACAACCAAAGGAAAAGGAGAGAAAATTTAACATGTAATGAAAATTAAAGGCACATATCTATCTAAGACTTTTTAAAATGACAAAGAAAGAAGAAAATGTTGAAATAATTACTTATCAGAATCTCAGGCTATTCAGATATTTTTGGTCTCTATAGTGAATAATATTTTCTGGGATTATTTTGTAAACTCTCTCATTAATTTTACCTTCAATCAATTATTCCTCCTTAGCTATCCTTTTTTTTTTTTTTAATTTTACTTTTAAGTGCTTTATGTAATGGTTCACATTCATTATTAAAAATATATACTCAGTAGCCAAATACTTCAGCAGAAGAATCAAACAGTAGGTGAGAGATTTAAAAACATCACTTTAAAGTAGAAAATGGGAGAAAAGTTCAAATGCAATTATTTAAACAACTAATTTACTTTGTTCAGAAGTTATTCACTCTAAAAGTGACAGATACGTGCAGTCCACCTTTTCCTTCTTTTGATTATTATTTTTTTTTATTGTTAAATCATAGCTGTGTACATTAGTGCAATGAAGGGGTACAATGTGCGGGCTTCATATACAATCTAAAATATTCTCATCAAACTGTTCAACATAGCCTTCCTGGCATTTTCTTAGTTACTGTATGTAGGCATTTGTATTCTGCATTTAGTAAGTTTCGCCTGTACCCATTCTAAGATGTACCCGTAGATGGTCCTCTGTAAAAACATCGTCAGCTTCATGAAGCTAACATCATCCATTATTTACTTCCAACAAGACTCATTTATTCATGGCCTATTTGTCCTTCGATTACCATTCCCATTCCTATACTCACAGCTAATTTCTAAATGAGTTTTCAAAATCCTGTTCTTAGATCTTTCTACAGTCCCTTTTTAGATTGCTTCCACCACCCTGGACCATTCAAATCTAAACCATCTTTCTTTCCTTTCTATTAAGCTTTCACTGAGACTTTGGTCCACAGTGATCTTGTCTTCTCCTAACAATTAATTCCTCATTAGGAACTAAAGCCAGCCAGCCCCCAGCCTTGGGATTTCCTGCTTAACTGCATATGGTTATGAATTCTTTAAGTGTCTATGTCTAGTCTCCCCAAATCAACTTTAAGATTAAGAAGAGGAATGTATACACAAGTAGTTTTTCAATAACTATTTTGAATTTGTACATATATGTGTATTTATATTTTTTTCCTGACCAATTCATTTTGATAATCCAGAATATCTAGCACATTGCCTTACCCAGAAGATTAGCTTAATAAATACACTTCAAAAATTGCATACTATAACTACAACTACTTCTCTGTTATCAGATTATCCTCCCCAATTCAGTTAAGGTATTTAATACCTTCAGAAAATTTAAACAGTATAGAAATCATTTACTTCTCTACTATTAAACTAATAGTGACAGATTTTGGAAGTAATGAGACTACATTTTAATTTTAAAATACTCCATTTAATATTTTTTGAATCATGATGTGATTCAAGTGTAATTTTGGATTCTTTTAAAATAAATTATGACAAATTTGAAATTCTCTGAAATCCTTTAAGAACTTTCCTACATGGAATGTAAGATAAGAGCAAATTTTATTTAATTTTAGGCAAAGTCTGAAGTCCAATTAGAAATATTTATGCATCAAAGAACTTGGACTGACAATTTGGCTGAAATATATCCAAAATTTAAATTATCTGCTACATTGAGACTTTAAGAACCAGTAGATCTGTGTTGTGGAACTTTGTTCCATCTGCTTTCCTCTAGTGCAATTGATTTTGAAAGAAGGCAGCTATAAATAGGGCAATTACCCGTAGAATAGTAATTTTTCTGGAGTGAAAGAATAGTAGAAGGAAGAATGAAAGAAGAAATTCAAGGTGAAAAGGAGTGACCACTAGTAGCACAGTGTATTCTGGGAGATGTGTCCACAGTACAGCACTGTAGCTGGGGACTATTATCTAAAACAAAGGTGACATGTAATTCTGTCTATGGTCAAGCATGTAGGCTGGATGGATGTCTTCACTCAAGAATCTTTTGTCATAAAGAACAAAAACAGTAGTTTCAACAATAGAGAAGGCTATAAAATCTCTGCAAAACAGGAAAAATAAATATTATCTGAAATGATTTTTTAGGACTATGATGACCAGCCAGGTGATTGAAATTTAATCTTTGCAGTTCTCAGGGTACTAAGGCAGAGTCTGAGGTAGCTGCAACCCATGCAACAGTCCAATCAGTTTGCCCTGGGATACCTTCAAATGTCATTCTCTTCCACATGGATAAAAATGGTCCCAAGAAAAACAAAGGGAAGAAGTTTAAAAATATTATTGATCATCCTCAGTATTCAAATTGACATGACATCTATGATAAAGAACCAGGAAGTTGATAGGCTTTGACTATCTATATTTGTTTTCATCATCCTGAATGGAAACATGAGGTTTCTGGATCAAGGTGTATTACTATCACAGTATCTGTTTCCTGACACTCCAATTTCCTTACCCCTTCTAAGGGGATGCAATGAGAGCCACGTGGACAGGCTGGCATGTATGTGTGTCCTACAACAAGAGAAGAGCCCTGAAATTAGGAATCTGGTTGTTCATATACATGCTATCCAGATGACACCTTTCCCTCCCGAGAAAAGAAGAGGAACTGATCTTCCTAAAGACATTCACCTTGTTAGAGAAGAGGAAGAGACCTAGGTTCTTAGCTCTGGCATATAAATGAAAGTCTTTAAATAAGAGATAAGTGTCTTCAGGGTTATATCCTCTGGAAATGACCTACGGACCCTAGTTTCAGGCCACTTTAAAATATAAATATATAGACATGTTAAAATAACAATAAAAAAAGACATCATCAGGTAAGATTTGTACTGAAATAAGATTTCCATATATGCATGAAAATATTGCATTTTATCTAAATTCCAAAACCTAAAATAAAAAGAGATACTTGCTGCTAGGCACAGATTGGCATATGCACAAAATTAAATTATAAAGAGAAATGAGAAATCTCCTGTGCATTAAGGACAAAACAAAGGTTAGAAAAATTAACCATTTTACAAGTAGTGTTTTCATAGTGGCTACATCTTAGGACTTTTGATATTAAGTACACGGTGCTTGCCTTCATGGAAGTTGTTCAGATTTGGGATTCAGACAGTGGTACAATGACAAGACAATGAGTAAATGCTAGAAAGGGGAGAAATAAATGGGGTAGCAATTTCAGTATGGGCTTGGAAAACAGCTTGAGATTGCTGATTCTGGATGCGTGAGTTGGAGTGATATATATAAGGACTAGGAAAGAGTGTTCAGCAGAGGATGGAAGCAGTTATGTCTGGTTTGATGGAAGGGGGTTGTGCCTCCAAATAAAGGTAGAACCCTATGAATGAGAAAAAATTATGGTATGTATCAGTGTAAAATAGGTTCATTGTGGTGGAATTACAGAATTTAATCAACACAGCTGAGGATATCATGCTGGAGAGACAAATGTAGTCAAGTTACTTCTAGTACATATGATAAGTAAGGAATTTATGTTTTGCCCTTTTAGCAAGAGTTGTTTTGAAGGATTTTTAAGCAGAAAGGGTGATCTGTGAGAAATTTCCATTTCCATCCTATGTTTTAAATCCTAGGTCTAGCTTTTGATCTTGAACATGACATATACATTTCCTCTATGTCTCAGATTCTTTGTCTGTGGGATAGGACAAACAAAATGACAATACACAAACAATCATGTTGTGAAGATTACATGAGAATTCTTTGAAAAGTGTGTTACACATAGTAAATACAAATAACTGTTATTTAGGAGTTTTAAACAGAGGAATGACATGGTTGAATTTTAAAGAAGTCTTTCTGGCTGCATTATGGAGGTGGACTCAGAAATACAAACTGGAGGTGGAAAGAACAGTCAAGAAGCTGTATACAAAAATTCAGAAAAGAAGGACAGTGTGTTAGCGAGGAGATAGTGTGTTAGCAAGGCAGACGGAAGTAGACACATACGAGATGTATTTGAAGGAAGAATTGTTAGATAGAGTGAATATAAGGATTGAGTTATTGCACACTATACTTCTCTATAGCATTGAGAAACTGTAATTAAGTGAACATTTGACAATAATTTATAGTTTTTGATTGATTAACTAATTTTTGTATTTCTTCATTAGATCCATTTAGTCTTTTTTTTTCATCATTGTATCATAGTGCAAAAAATAGTAGACACTTTTTTCACTGTGTGTGAAATGATCAGCAAATCTCTGGGTATATAAACATAAATATGATTTTGAAGAGCAAGATAGCAATCTGGACAGCGGGCTGATATAAAATTTAAGCTATTAGAGAGACCACAGTTACCAAAGAAAGAGTATACAGTAAAAAGATGGCAGGGTTGGAGAAAGAATTCTAAAGAATAGAGAATAGAGTAAGGATCCTGACAGGGTAATTAATAGAGTAAGGACCCAGAGAAGGTCAAGACTGGAATTGGCATATGGAGACATTAGCACTGGGCAAGAGGAGAGAAAGAATAAAGGATGGACAGGTTATGTTTTCAGGTCCAGAGGGAGAAATTTGGGAGATATACTTCTCCATGCATCAGAAGGCGGGCCAAGAGCAGCACCATAAGAATCCTAAGGAGTGTAGATAACTGTTAACATAGAAGCTGTGGAGCCACAACCTCCAACTGTTTCAGTACCAGAGACCAGTTTCATGGAAGACAATTTTTCCACAGATGAGAGGGTAAAGAGTATCTGACAGTAGGCAAACTCAGGCAGTGATGAAAGCAAAGGCAGCAGCTGTAAATACAGATGAAGCTTCACTACCTCACCTGCCACTCACCTCTTGCTATATAGACCAGTTCCTAACAGGCCACTGATAAGTACCGGTCTATAATCTGGGGTTTGAAGATCACAGCTGAAGAGGATGGAAGAGTGAGACTTAGAGAAACAAAGAAAGATAACTAGGCAACAATGCAGTTGGAAACCATTGTGTGATTTTCTCCAGTAGTGCTCAGAAACCCAGAAATAACAATAAAAAAGATGGACTGTTGATCTGTTCAGAACTGGTATGTCTCTAGGCAATTCTGACAGATGGACAGTGGGAAAATTGACTTAAGAATATAGGCAAGAAAAAAAAAGGGAGGGAGGGAGAGAAGACAAGATGGCTGACTGAAGCCAGTTTTCCACAGAGGCTCCCGTCCAGCAGGAGAGTTAAAGGACAAAAATTCAGCAAGTAACCTGGTGGATTTGAGCTGCACTAAGAGAAAAGGTTGAAGAACGCACGTCAACCCCGCTGAGGTGAGCTGCGACCACAAGGATACAAACAAAAGGTACAAAATCCATCACCAAGTGGATGGGAGTACCCTCCCCCATGAGAACAGCTCAGAGTGCCCCACAAACAACCGGGCAGAGTTCAAAGGTCCTCCCACTACACTCCACGGGAGACACCCTCTAAAAACTGGACCTACCTCCCCTACTGGGGTGCCACGGCATCCTCCTGCCAGGCATAAAACTGTATAAACTGTATATGGTCTCTACCTGGAATTCTGAGCTCCCAGCACTCCCCTTAACTCACACTGAGGTCTAGAGGCCAGTCCCGGTCGGCAGAGAGAGGACCACACCGGAGTGGCAGTTCCCTGAGGCACAGTGCAACAGCCGTCTTTTGGTGACAATACGGCCAGGCATAAAACTGTGTAAAACTGTGTGTTCTCTGCCCGCAACCCCAGGCTCCAAGAGCTCCCTGCACTCCCCTCTGCTCTCGCTCCAAGGTCTGGAGGCCAATCCCCCAGGGGTCCAGACTTTTGGGCGATTGCTCGAGGGGTGTACACAGTGCTGGGCTGCAGCCGGTTGGTGCAGACTCTGCGGTACTGGAGTGGAGAGAGGACGGTTGGCTGGAAGGGAGCTACACCGGAGCAGTGGTAGACTGAGCCATAAAACAGCAGCCCTCTTTTGCTAGCAATACGGCTTACTACCGAATATTCTGAAGCCACATCCCCTGTCTCCCTGGGCAACCAGAGACTCTGACTATAGGATTTGCCTGAGGCTACACCAACTTGCAAACCGGGGAAACTCCCAGAGCAGGGCAGACCCAGAGGTCCGCTTTACTAAACCTAAGACGCACCTGGCCCTCAGGGGATCGTCAGCCTATAGACAATACAAGAGCAAAGACAAGCTGATTTGGAACTCAATTCAGCTTCTCTTCTGCAAGGGAACCACAGAGTTGTTCTGCTCTCTTCTGTCAGTAACATTAATCAGAGGTGAGACTGGACCTGAGTGAAAACCCCCCAACCTTCATCAAGCACAAGAGGTTGTCAGGCCTCATCTCCTCCTGCTAGAGAGAGGCAGAGCGCAGTGGCCTGGCAGACTTCCTTGTGATTCAGGCAGGTACAAACTCCTGGAGTACTGATTCACTACAGGCAACTGGGTCAGCCAACTACAGGGCTATCAGTGACTGGGTGTGACAGCGGTGCAAGGTGGGGAAGGAGGCACCAACCTTCCCAGACTGATCTATTGGCTGGGTGGCTCCTCCTGACTCCACGCAGCACTGGAGCAAGCCACACCAGAGTAGTCACCAGACCCCTGTGATCCAGTTCCCAGAGACCTCTTAAACTCTCTCACCCGAGACAGGTGCAGACTGAGACAATTGATTTGAACTTTTTGAACTGAACCAATTGCCTAAGGACAAATCAGGTGGTGCCCTGGGTGCACGGTGGTAGGAAGGTTTGACATTTCTTTTCCAATTGTTTGCCGGTGGGGGTGGGGTGACTTAATTGCTGATATTTCTCCACAGCTGAGACTTCAATCCAAAGTATCTGTTTCACTAGGGTGGAACAGAAACCAGCTGAAAACAAGACAGAACCACTTAGCCCCACCACACCAGACAGGACCCCAGTTTCTCAGGACACAACACTCTACAGGCCCTCGACAAAGCCCCAGGGGAAAAAATCAGAGGGAGTAAACAACCATGGGGTGGAATCAGCGGAAAAACTCTGGTAACATGAATAACCAGAATACATCAACCCCCCCAAGGGAAGATATGGCAGATGCAATTGAAGATCCCATTCATAAACAACTGGCTGAGATGTCAGAAATCGAATTCAGAATTTGGATTGCAGACAAGATTAACAAAGTGGAATTAGGAATTCCAGGAGAAATTCAAAAGTTGTCTCAAGAATTTAATGAATTTAAAGACAAAACCACCAAAGACTTAGACACACTGAAGCAAGAATTTGCAGCCCTCAAAGATATGAAAAATACAGTAGAATCCCTCAGCAACAGAATGGAGCAAGCAGAAGAAAGGATTTCTGACATTAAAGATAAAGCCTTTGAACTCTCCCAAACTCTCAAAGAGGAAGAGAAATGGAGAGCAAAATCAGATCATTCTCTCAGAGAGCTCTTGGATAATTTGAAGAAGGCAAATATCCGAATCATTGGAGTTCCAGAAATATGAAGTGGCCTCTCTGGGAACAGAGGCCCTTCTGCAGGAAATTATGAAAGAGAATTTTCCAGACATGCCTAGAGATTCTGAAATTCAGATAGTGGACAGCTTCAGAATTTCAGCATGACTCAACCCCAAAAAGACATCCCCCAGGCATATCATAATTAACTTCACTAAAGTTAATATGAAGGAGAAAATTCTCAAAGCTGCCAGGAGAAAGAAAACCATTACCATCAAAGGGAAGAATATTAGAATGACTGCAGATCTCTCTGCTGAAACTTTTCAAGCCAGAAGAGGGTGGTCACCAACTTTTAATCTCCTAAAGCAAAATAACTTTCAACCCCAGATCTTGTATCCAACTAAATTGAGTTTCATTTATGATGGAGAAATTAAATACTTTAATGACATTCATATGTGGAAGAAATTTGCCATAACCAAACCAGCTCTTCAGGATATTCTCAGACCTATCCTCCATAATGACGAACCCAATCCTATACCACAAAATTAAACTCACTCAGAAACTTTGGATCAAACTCCAATTTCACACTGGTGAAAGGATTAAAAATGCCCACTGGGCTTTTGAAAAACTCGATACCCAAAACTTCACCACACTTATCAATATTCTCCATTAATGTGAACAGCTTAAACTGTCCTCTAAAGAGTCATAGGTTAGCTGACTGGATACAAAAACTCAGACCAGATATCTGTTGCATACAAGAGTCACATCTTAACTTAAAAGACAAATACAGACTCAGGGTGAAAGGATGGTCATCCATATTTCAGGCAAATGGTAATCAGAAAAAAGCAGGTGTTGCAATTTTATTTGCAGATACAATGAGCTTTAAACCAACAAAAGTAAGGAAGGACAAGAATGGTCACTTCATATTTGTTAAGGGTAATACTCAATATGACGAGATCTCAATTATTAATATCTATGCACCCAACCAGAATGCACCTCAATTTATAAGAGAAACTCTAACAGACATGAGCAACTTGATTTCCTCCAGCACCATAATAGTCGGAGATTTCAACACTCCTTTGGCAGTGTTGGATCAATCCTCCAACAAGAAGCTGAGCAAAGAAATCTTAGATTTAAATCTAACCATCCAATATTTGGATTTAGCAGACATCTACAGAACATTTCATCCCAACAAAACTGAATGCACATACTTCTCATCAGCCCATGGAACTTACTCCAAAATCGATCACATCTTAGGTCACAAGTCTAACCTCAGTAAATTTAAAGGAATAGAAATTATTCCATGCATCTTCTCGGATTACCATGGAATAAAACTTGAGCTGAGTAACAACAGGAATCTGCATACTCATACAAAAACATGGAAGTTAAATAACCTTATGCTGAATGATAGTTGGGTCAGAGATGAGATTAAGAAAGAAATCACCAACCTTTTGGAGCAAAACAACAATGAAGACACAAACTATCAGAACCTCTGGGACACCACAAAGGCAGTTCTAAGAGGGGAAATTTATAGCACTGCAAGCCTTCCTCAAGAGAACGGAAAGAGAGGAAGTTAACAACTTAATGGGACATCTCAAGCAACTGGAAAAGGAAGAACATTCCAACCACAAACCCAGTAGAAGAAAAGAAATAACCAAAATTAAAGCAGAATTAAATGAAATTGAAAACAAAAGAATAATACAACAGATCAATAAATCAAAAAGCTGGTTTCTTGAAAAGGTCAATAAAATAGATAAACCTTTGGCCAACCTAATCAGGAAAAAAAGAGTAAAATCTCTATCTCTATTCTCATCAATCGGAAACAACAAAGACGAAATAACAACAGACTCCTCAGAAATAAAAAAAATCATTAATGAATATTACAAGAAACTGTATCTCAGAAATATAAAAATCTGAAGGAAATTGACTGATACTTGGAAGCACGTCACCTTCCAAGTCTTAGCCAGAATCAAGTGGAAATGTTGAATAGGCCCATATCAAGTTCGGAAATAGCATCAACCATACAAAACCTCCCTAAAAAGAAAAGCCCAGGACCAGATGGTTTCAAGTCTGAATTCCACCAGACCTTTAAAGAGGAATTAGTACCTATATTACTCAACCTGTTCCAAAAGGCAGAAAAAGAAGGAAGACTACCTAACACGTTCTATGAAGCAAACATCACCCTGATCCCCAAACCAGGAAAAGACCCAACAAGAAAAGAAATCTAATGAATTTCTTTGAAATTCACTAATGAATATAGACGCAAAAATATTCAACAAGATCCTAACAAACAGAATCCAGCAACACATCAAACAAATTATACGTCATGACCAAGTCAGTTTTTTTTTTTTTTTTTGTAGAGACAGAGTCTCACTTCATGGCCCTCGGTAGAGTGCCATGGCCTCACACAGCTCACAGCAACCTCCAACTCCTGGGCTTAAGTGATTCTCTTGCCTCAGCCTCCCAAGTAGCTGGGACTACAGGCACCCGCCACAACGCCCGGCTATTTCTTGGTTGCAGTTTGGCCGGGGCCGGGTTTGAACACGCCACCCTTGGCATATGGGGCCGGCGCCCTAACAACTGAGCCACAGGCGCCGCCCAAGTCAGTTTTATCCCAGGGTCTCAAGGCTGGTTCAATATACGTAAATCCATAAATGTAATCCAGCACATAAACAAATTAAAAAACAAAGACCATACGATTCTCTCAATCGATGCATAAAAAACTTTTGATAATATCCAGCATCCCTTCATGATCAGAACACTTAAGAAAATTGGCATAGAAGGGACATTTCTTAAACTGATAGAGGCCATCTACAGCAAACCCACAGCCAATATCATATTGAATGGAGTTAAATTGGAATCATTTCCACTCAGATCAGGAACCAGACAAGGCTGCCCATTATCTCCATTGCTTTTTAACACTGTAATGGAAGTTTTAGCCACTGCAATTAGGGAAGAAAAGGTGATCAAGGGTATCCATATAGGGTCAGAAGAGATCAAACTTTCGCTCTTCGCAGATGATATGATTGTATATCTGGAAAACACTAGGGACTCTACTACAAAACTCTTAGAAGTGATCAAGGAATACAGCAGCATCTCAGGTTACAAAATCAACATTCATAAATCGGTAACCTATATATATACCAACAATAGTCAAGTTGAAAAAACAGTTAAGGACTCTATCCCATTCACAGTAGTGCCAAAGAAGATGAAATATTTGGGAATTTATCTAACAAAGGACATGAAAGATCTCTATAAAGAGAACTATGAAACTCTAAGAAAAGAAATAGCTGAAAATGTTAACAAATGGAAAAACATACCATGCTCATGGTGGGAAGAATCAACATTGTTAAAATGTCCATACTACCCAAAGCAATATATAATTTCAATGCAATCCCTATTAAAGCTCCACTGTCATACTTAAAGATCTTGAAAAAACAATACTTCGTTTTATATGGAATCAGAAAAAACCTCGAATAGCCAAGACATTACTCAGAAATAAAAACAAAGCAGGAGGAATTACGCTACCAGACCTCAGACTATACTACAAATCGATAGTGATCAAAACAGCATGGTATTGGCACAAAAACAGAGAAGTAGATGTCTGGAACAGAATAGAGAACCAAGAGATGAATCCAGCTACTTATCGTTATTTAATCTTAGACAAGCCAATTAAAAACTTTCAGTGGGGAAAAGATTCCCTATTTAACAAATGGTGCTGGGTGAACTGGCTGGCAACCTGTAGAAGACTGAAACTGGACCCACACCTTTCACCATTAACTAAGACAGACTCTCACTGGATCAAAGATTTAAACTTAAGACATGAAACTATAAAGATACTAGAGGAGAGTGCAGGGAAAACCCTTGAAGAAATCGGTCTGGGCGAGTATTTTATGAGGAGGACCCCCCCCAGGCAATTGAAGCAGCTTCAAAAATATACTACTGGGACTTGATCAAACTAAAAAGCTTCTGCACAGCCAAGAACACAGTAAGTAAAGCAAGCAAACAGCCCTCAGAATGGGAGAAGATATTTGCAGGTTATGTCTCCGACAAAGGTTTAATAACCAGAATCCACAGAGAACTCAAAGTCATTAGCAAGAATAGAACAAGGGATCCCATCGCAAGCTGGGCAAGGGATTTGAAGAGAAACTTCTCTGAAGAAGACAGGCGCGCAGCCTTCAGACATATGAAAAAATGTTCATCATCTTTAATCATCAGAGAAATGCAAATCAAAACTACTTTGAGATATCATCTAACTCCAGTGAGACTAGCCTATATCACAAAATCCCAAGACCAGAGATGTTGGCGCGGATGTGGAGAAAAGGGAACACTTTTGCACTGCTGGTGGGAATGCAAATTAATACATTCCTTTTGGAAAGAGATATGGAGAACACTTAGAAATCTAAAAATAGATCTGCCATTCAATCTTGTAATCCCTCTACTGGCCATATACCCAGAAGACCAAAAATCACATCATAACAAAGATATTTGTACCAGAATGTTTATTGCAGCCCAATTCATAATTGCTAAATCATGGAAGAAGCCGAAGTGCCCATTGATCCACAAATGGATTAATTAATTGTGGTATATGTACACCATGGAATATTATGCAGCCTTAAAGAAAGATGGAGACTTTACCTCTTTCATGTTTACATGGATGGAGCTGGAACATATTCTTCTTAGTACAGTATCTCAAGAATGGAAGAGAAAGTACCCAATGTACTCCGCCCTACTATGAAACTAATTTAGGGTTATCACATGAAAGCTATAACCCAGTTACAACCTAAGAATAGGGGGAAGGGGGAAGGGAGGGGAGAGAGGGGGAAGGTGGGTAGAGGGAAGGGGATTGATGCAGCAGTGCATCTTACAAGGGTGTATGTGAAACTTGGTAAATGGTCTGTGAAGCTAGTTAATGATGCCCCATGATTATATCAATGTACACAGCTATGATTTAATAAAAAAAAAGGGGGGGTAATGCTATGAGTTTTCATGGAGGAAAAATTTGTCCAACCCTTCCCACTCTGTAGGGAACATTTGGTAAATATGTGTAGACCATTTCGATTGTCACAGCTTGGAAGGGGTCTACTAATAGAATCTACTGGGTAAAGGTAAGGAATGCTTATAAACATCTTACAAGTCACAGAATAAACACTCACAACAAAGAGTTTTCCTGGGTCAGCAAATCTAAAGTGTTTGGGAATGAGGAGAGGTAGAAGAGGGCTTACAGGAAGAAATAATAAGATTATAGAGCATCTTGTATGGTTAAAAAATGGAATTATATCAAGTGGAGAGAGAAGGAAAGGAGAGAGGGAGAGAAAGAAAGAATAAGAGGTAATATGAATGAGAGGGCGGAAAGAAGGTCATGGTCTAGTGTTTTAACACCATTCATTATGTAACAGTTCGAGTTGGAGAATTTGAAGTGATAAGCAAATGTGGGACAATAAAAGTGAATGGTAAAGAAGAGTGGAGATGGATATCACTGGAGATAAATAATTCAAGGACCATTTACATCACTCAGAATAATGGCTAAGCTAGTGGGAGAGAGAAAGATAATATAGTAAGTTGACCACACAAGGGACTATGATGAACTGGTTAACACATGAAGATGGTCAACTTAAGGAACTACGCCTCTTATACTGATACGTACATGTGGTACATGCCCAGTTTGTGAAAATTAGGTTAATTTAAGGAGGTGGTCAATGTAGGGAAGTGGTCAACTATGGAGGTTCTACTGTAGTATCAGTGCAACAATCTTTAGTGAATGAAGTCTTGGAGGAAAGATCATGACCCAGCAAAACTATCTTTTATGCATAAAAGCTACATATAAAATGTAGTTTATCTATAGAAAAAGTGAAAAGGAAACAAAAAAATCAATAGAAAAATATTTGCTTAAAGAGAATAAAAATAGTTCTTTTTCACTAGGTGGCATTTTCCTATACTTTCTGAGGTGATATTTGTCTAAGATAAGAATAAAATCAGTAAACATGAGAGAAAAATAAAATGTTTGGAAAATAAAAGAAAGAGTGAAACACTGGTATATAAATACTTCTTAGAGCCCAGGAGCTTGAACCTGAATAGTACCTACATTTAAAATTATTATAAAATCACATTAAAGGTTTGATATCAACTAGCTTATCAGAACTGATATTCTAAATTACTTATAATCTAAAATGATAAGGAAGTAGGAAACAAAATAATACAGGATACTGAAAAATGTTGTGCCATAAATCTGAAAGGCCAAATGTGTTATAAAGCTATCTTTAACAACTCACCGAACTCTTAAGATTTTGATGAGACTTTATGATTATTGGGGGAAAAAAGATACTGTAAACTAGCTCAAAATTCACAGTTAGAGATGAAATTCTAAGAGAAATTTGCTGTACTTCTATGATAGAGTTATTCCATCAGTTTGTAATATTCCTCTGTTGTGGAATTCTAGTGATTAATCTGATAATTTTGAATAACTAGCTTAAGATGAACCCTTCACTAAGGTTATTTAATTCCACTGTATTTGCCATTCACTGCTTTCTCCCAAAACCCATTTAGTATAAGAACAATGACCATGTGTCTCAAAAAATGAGGGGAAAGTTTTTTAATGGTAATTATCCACATAACATTGCCTCTTGGCAGTGAGTTAGAAGAACATGATATGTATATTTTCTGCCCTTTCTTCATTTAAGAATCCTCAACTCCTTGCTCTACAAATTAGAAAATGTAGAGCAAAGATTCAAGAGTATGCCAATTTGAGTTCTTTGTAATGAAGCCCAGAAACATATGTGATACTGATTACCCAATAACAAAATTTCCTAGATCACATTAAGATAATTTTGGAAATGACGCCTCTGCATTTTGCTATATTTTGTAGAATTTAGATAGCCTTAGCCTTTATGCCACAGTTTTCTGTATTATAGCAATAACCAACAAAGGTATGTTGCAGAATACTTTCTTCTTATCTAAACACATTCCTAAAATCATCAGTTCCCCCCAAATTGTGATGGTATTCTTGGAAACTTCTCTACAACCAAAGAACATGGTTCATTCACAGATGTGTCCATTCATTCTTGCAAAGTGGGCACAAAAGCTTTTCGATAAGATATTTTGAAGTTGATGTCAGAGCACATTTACCATTACATTATATCATCATTACATTAGCCCTGCTAGAAGAATATGTTGACTAAATCATTGATACATTCTTCAAGGAATCAGAGTTTATATGTACCCAGTCACTGCCTTGTTTTACCCTTTAAAGAAAGCAATATATATTTGCTCTAAAATCAAGAAGGAAATATAAAGAGATTCCACAACTACTTATAAAGATTACCTTGAATCAGTTATACTACTAAGGAAGACTAAAGGCGCTTGTGAAAATTGTTATAAAGAAAGAGACCAAACAGTGAATAAATATGGCTGTCATTTATTTTAATTAGCTGAAGCCAGGTAGTACCCACAATGACTAAAAGGGGACTGGTATGATTTTTCTGTTTTTAAAAGCAGTTCCTGATCACAAATTTTTTTTAAAATCAAGGGAGATAAATAAATCCCAACAGTACAACAAAATTGTATTTAGGCCTTAGACTCCATCAACTCCTTACTGTTTTTGTGTTTGAAAAACTTGACCTGGACCAAGCTTATCAATAGATTACTCATAATAACATTAAAGGTTCCCGAATAATTGTAACTTATCATAAAGCATTTGTTTCTTGGGTACCTTATTTTCTGCTGTTAAAAATAGGTATTTGATAGATCTCATTTTAGATATATCATTAATGCAACCAAAAGGGAATGCATTTGTTAGAATTTATTTTACATCCAGAAAATGAATTCAATTGTGAGCAACTTTTTAAAAAATATTTTGACTTTGGCTCAGAACCTACATATAGCTGAGTGGCTAGGGTGCCAGCCACATATACCAGAGCTGGTGGGTTCAAATCCAGCCCAGGCCTGCCAAACAACAATAACAACTATAACCAAAAAATAGCCGGGAATTGTGGTGGGCATCTGTAATTCCAGCTACTTGGGAGGCTGAGGCAAGAGAATTGCTTAAGCCCAAGAGTTTGAGGTTGCTGTGAACCATGATACCAGAGCACTGTACCGAGGGTGACAAAGTGAGACTCTGTCTCAAAAAAACAATACTTTGACTTTTATTTCATAATTATGTACATCACATTGATATCCATATATTATGATCTGGGACAAAAGATTTTAATTTACCTAACTTACTTTAAGAAGCTTGTATGATGTACATCTTCTGCTTTGTAACTCTCATAAAAGGTAATCTGAAAAGACAGTACCATAGATTGTAATTGTTCTGAAACTGATAATTTCAATATCCTGATTTGCCAAATATCTCAAAACTTAAACTCTCTAAAAGATAACTCCTTCCCTTAACCATGCTATCCAGATTTAATGGAATAACTTCAAAACAAAGAAAATATTTCGAGTTACTACTTAATGTGCCTTATTTGCTGTTTACTTATGTATTATCACCGATTAAAGTAACACATTTTGCTTTGTTAAGGAATTGTTGCAAGCCAAAGTTTTTAGTTTGCCAATAATTAAGGTGTTCTATACAAGGCCAAAGTGTGGATAAGTAGTACACTATCCTCAGGATTACAGGCAATGAAGGGGTCTTACAGGGTGATGTGACAACTATAGAAAAGTTTAGGTGTATCTTTTCTACTAGATATGAAAACTCAATAATATCTCAGAGGATTCATCTGAATGATGATAATAAAACAAAAATTTTAAATGTCCAACATAACTGATGATATGCAATCATTTGATATTCTTACCAAATACGTGTATACATAAATTCACCAAAGTTATATGAACAAAGCCTTTAAAAATGGTACATAATTGCTGATTAAGGGTGTATTAGCTAGGAAAGGAAGGGTTTTGTGCATGTGTAGTGCAGTGTAGGATTGCCATTTTTATTCATGTGTTTATTTTTTCAACGTAACTGAAGATATTAGTAAGAGTTGGTTGGTTGAAATAATTAGAAGTCTTCCTTTTCCCTTCCTTCGTACTACTGCATAACTTTATACACATGCTCTTTGTTTATTCAAATTACATAAGTGAATGATATTTTGCACTGACTAATGCTATATTACTGACTAAGGAAAGAAGACTAAAAAGTAAATAATAAAAATATGAGAATTAAACTCTATATATGTTTAAAGCAACAGACTGGTAGGAATTGTAATGAAATATGACCAGACATAGTCAAATACTAAATTCTAAACCAGAGTATATCTGGTCACCCTAGTATTTCTCCCTTAGCACATTACTAGGCATTTATCGAAGCCCAATAAATGCTTAATATAGCAAATTAATTATGGATATTTCAAATCAAGCTATTGGGTGAGTGAATGAAAAAAAATTAAGCCAACCGATTTATTACCACATATTGTATTTTAATAGGAGATATATTTTTGAAGCACTCTAGATCCTTGCAGACAATTATTCATTACTAGTGTTTTTTCCTTTAACAGGTGAAAAGCTACTGTCACTATAGTCATCATCCTTAAATGAAGGAAAGGTATGGAGTGAGGGTGAATAACTTGCAAAACTGGTGCTTATGAAAGTTCCCACAAATATTCTGAGAAAATGACATTTAAATTGCAGGAAATTAAAACCTTTGAAATCTCTTTTGATTTCTTCTTCAGAGGTGGAAGAACACATCAGAGGGAATCTAATATCCCAGAATTCTGAAAGTTCTCTTTCTATTATAAGGGAAAAGACAATAAGCTCAAAAAAGACATAATTATGACTATCCTTAATTCATCTTTAGGAAAAATCAACACACACCTAGGCAAATGAAAACCACAATAAGAAATCATGTCACATTTGTCAGAATAGCTGCTATCAAAACGATGAAAGGTCACAAATGTTGGCTAAGATGTGGACAAAAGGGAACCCTTGTACATTGTCTACGGTAACGTATTAGTATAGTCATTATGGAAAACTTATATGAAGGTAAAGCTAAAAGTAGAATTACTGTAAGATCAAGCAACTCCACTCCTAGTTATTTGCCCAAAAGATTTGAAATCAGTTTGCCTAAGAAATGTCTGCACTTTTGTGTTTATGGCAGCACTACTCATAGTGGCCAAATTATGCAATCAACCAAGTGTCCATCAACAGATGAATTAATAAAGAAAACATGGTGTATACAAAGAATGGAATACTATTCAGCCTTAAAGAGGAAGGAAATTCTGTCAGTTGTGACAACATGGGTGGAAATGGAAAACATTTTGCTAAGTGAAATAAGCCAGGCACAGAAAGAAAAATACCACATGTTGTCATTCATATGAAATTGAACTCATAAAAGCAGAGAGTAGAATGGTGGTTACAAAGGCTGTGTGTGGAGCAGGGGGATGGGGAGATGATTATCAAAATGTACAAAATCTCAGGAAAAAGGAATGTATTTTTGAGTTCTAGAGCACAGCATGCTGAGTATAGCTAGTAATACAATATTGTACATTTCAACATTACTGAGAGTAAATTTCAAGTGTTCTCACTGCAAAAAAATGTGTTTGAAGTGATAGATATGTTAACTAGCTTGATTTGATTATTTCAAATTGTATTCATAAATCATCATATCATTCTGTTCTCCATAAGCTTTTATAATTATATAAAGCCAATTTACAATAAAAAGAGAAAAAACACAAAAACAAAAACCAGCCTAAAAGGTAATTAAGGAAGAAAGATGAATCCACTTCTAGGAATGGTTGCCCCTCTCTTCTGAACTTCTCTCATCTAATGAGATGCTCTTTGTAGAAAGGCTTGCATTTGCATACACTAGTGGAATTTTTGATACGCTTATTTACCACCAAAGACCATAATTTTCTGTTGCTTTTGCAGATAAAATGTCACAGATCATTTTTGTTGCATGAACCTCTTTGTTATACTTTCTGAAAAGTTTTTAAAAAAAACATATTCATCTAAGGACAGAAAAAGAAACATAATATTCAACTTGATTCAACCATGATAGCTATTTCCAAGGCAGAATTAAAATAGCATAATTTCAGCAATTTTCTTTTTTACACTAAGACTGTAGTTCATTATTTTATACATTGGGGCACTTTAGAAACTCTCATATGCTTTTAATCTATCACTTACTACTTGGCAATTACTACTTCATCTTTGGTCTTTATGCTCTTAAGAATTTTAACTCAAAACAACATTGTTCTTGTAATTGTATAAAACCACAGGAAAAGAAAAATTCCTGTCTTTAGCAAGCCCACTTGTGAACATTTTTACATTCATTCTACCTATTATATTGTAATGTGTTTTAAAATTAAGATAGATTTGCACGCTCTCTTGGAGAAAAGGGAAGAACTCAAGAAATTGTTCTCACTGGACTATATGAAGAAGGTACATCCAAAGGAGTTTCAAGGAAATTGAGGTAACTGCCCATGGTGCAAAGTAAAGTTTAAAAAATGCCTGAACAAAAAGTTAATGCCATCTGGTGGCCATGCCCATATGGAATGGAATGGCCTTGCACCATGCTTGCCTGGGATGCCCAATGGGAGACTTCATGTGAGAAGAATGCAGGGGTGTAATAAAACCTCCGAGGAGCCTATATAAAGCAAGTTAATAAGCAGTTCAAACAAAACTGATAGAAGGAGAAAGCCCAGGAAGCACCCAGGCAATACCAGTGAAACAGGTAGGGACAGAGCATGCAGAGCACACTTGCTGGGAGGGCAAATTTTTGTAATATAATTTTTAAAAGACTATATTTATTTTTAGCTATGGAATTTTGTCTTAAGAGCTTGAAAAATTCAGCATCCATTGATGTAACAGTCAGCAAAATTCATTGATTTCCTCTTAGATGGACATTGAGTTAAGGTCTAGAAAATATAAGGATAAAATGGGCAGGGGCATATTTTCATATATCTTAATAAGTGAGAAAGGCAGATATTAAACAAAGGGTAAATCAAGTTATTATTACATTCCAAGTATAATCAATGTTAAAAGGGAAAAGCAGTTTACTTCATCTAACTTAGAATTATGTGGGTCACTATGAAAGTTTTGAGACAGATTATGTTACCGTCCATTATTTTACTTTCAGGAAACACAGTCAACAGCATCCTTTCTGATTCGCTCGTGCAAGTTCCAACATGCCCGGCTCATTGGCCTTGCTGAGAAGCTTCATTTTTTTCTATCCATGCAGATTTGACATATTTTTATTTTTGAGTATCTCAAAACTTTCGTAATGACCCACATATAAACTTGTTGCACATTATTTAGGGCTATATGCACCTTTCTATATTTTGAGTTTTTTAAACAAAATAATTTCCTTAATAAATGCCATGATTCCAAATAAGGATATCACTAAGTAAGTGCACCATCTTTTCCTTCTAAAAGTGCTCTGTTTCAAAAGAAAAATACTTTGAAATTTGAGAAATTTATTTAAAAATCAAGAAAAAATCTTAAAAGAATATATTTTGTCCTTTGTCCTCCAATTTAAAAAAAAGAATAATGCTATTAATATATTTCAAGGTAGTAAAGGCAGTGAAAAGCGTATGTTGGCAGTTTTTCATTCAGAGGAAGTTTATAGAATATAGTCCTTGCTTTCTGGTTTATTATCCTTACTTGAAATGAAACACAGAGAGATCCAACAATAATCAGGCAGCCTGCCATTGAGCCTGGAGCATTTCAAGAACCACAAAGGAAGAATGAATCATTCCCATACACCCTCAAACCACAGTTTCATATCTACCAATGATTTTTATAGCACTTGGGATTTGTTAATAGCTCATAAAAATTATTTCAGCATTCAAACCTCCCATTTACTTTGTTGTTGATACTTCATACCCCAAAATGACCAGTTGGGCTAGCCAAATCTTGATTCACATCCTACCACAAAGGATCTCCATTCCCACTAACTTTTGCTGGTTTGCTTTATTCTTATTGATTGTTGCCTTAACAGGTCCAATTTTCATCTTTACTTGTCCCAGTTTAGTGAATAAAGATATTTTAGCTAAGACAGTGAACTTGGCAACAGGGCTGTTTTCCAGGATCTGGACAACCTGGGAAGATTCCAGGGATGTGTTAAATTACGTACATGACCATGAAGAGCCATGGCCATTCCTTGTCTGAGAGTCAGACAGATAGGAAAATTGAGACCAAATGCAGTAGGTTTGCATTACAAATTAAATGATTTCTAGTCATGCTAATGTCTGGCATCAATTTGAAATTCCTTAAACATAACCACATGATCTCAGTTTTATACAGGGTCTATCACTTTTAATGATCCAAAAGAAACCTTTGATTAAAGTTCTACAGGGCAATTTAGTGAAAGTTTTACAGCACTATTTTTTGTCTAAAATGAAGAATTAGGAAGCAATTAATGATAATCAAGTGCAGATGCTATTAATTCCTTTTATGTCAATTATATTTCAGAGTAGAATTTTTTAAAATTAGATATTCATAGGAAGGCCTCAGTAAGAATGGAAATTCCTGAAAAAAAATTAGTTTGGGGCTTATTTTTCCAATATAGACAAAAAGAAAACAAAAATATATGTAGATATGGAAATTGGCATTACTATTGTACACAGTCTCTGGGCCATACATTACCTTCAATAACAATAACATCTTGGATTTACCTGATTATATGCCTGCAGCGAGCCAAAAATTCTTTTTTTATATTAAAGAAAACATATTACTGTTAGTAGCAATCATGGTTATAGATGAAGATTTTAATGCCAAAAAATCCTCATAATTTACTCAAGGTCACAAGTTTATCAATATCAAAGTTAGATAAGAATCTGAGTTTGCTGATTTATAATCAAATGTTCCATTCATTTGGTTAAGAGTTCTTAACCTGGAGCCAAAAGTTTCAGGGATCTTTGAACGTCTTGAAATTAAATGCAAAGAATCAGATTATCAAAAAGAGTCATGAAACAAAATACATTAAACATTACTTATTTGACTAATGCACTTATATATTTGATAATATATACACATAATAAATTTAAAGGTCAGCCAAAGTTTTAAAATGATATGCTAATAGTTGGAGTACATTTTAATGTAGGTTAGTAAATAACTTTGCAGTGAACAACTTAGGTGATGGGGACTTGAATTCTTAGTTAACTTTCACACTCCTTAACACTTAGTCTTATTGCACTGTAGAATTCACATAGGAAAGTGCCATTAAATATGTTTTAACTATTATTCCTGATTTATAAGTTTGAGTACATAATGAAAATTTCATCTTTTGCTGTAAAATTATTCAAAGCAGGAGACAATATTTTTATCCACAAATGTGTAAATCAGCATTTTTTATTTATGAGAACACAATATAATTTGGTTTCTTTACTTTTGGAAATTTTATACATACACATAAATACTCTAATTCAGAACATAATAAAATATTAAATATATTATATCTAATTTTCAAAATGGAAATATCATAATCTATTATTTACATTTTAATGTCAAAATGTAAAAGTTAAAAGCAATTTAAATACTGATTTTCATGTGTACCTATAGGCAATCTGGATTTGGCTCTAAGTTGAATATATTTACAATTACTCCATCAGAAATAAAAATGTGTAGCCTTTATATGATATCTTCACATCCTTTTAAATAAGATTGTATCAATAAAGAACATTCAAACTGAGAGTTTTGACTGAGTTTCATTCAATTAGTCCAATAAAATAACTTTTTGATGATCTCTATACAGCCCCAATGCAATCTTTTAGATTCATCTTAAATATCACAAGAGCCTTGCTATGACATTCAAGGCAAGAAAGTTGCTGACATCCAGTTATTCTTGGTCTGATCTATGAACTAGGTTTCAGTCATTATAAGAACTTCTCAGACTTGGGTGTAATCTCAGCACCCACTGATTTTTAAGTCAATAACCTAGAATCTATAAATTCTTTACAGTAATTTATGTGTCAGAGATATCTAATAAGTTTCTTCTTGAAAAAGGAAATATTTTGATGGCTACAATCAGGTTCTCAGAAGTATAGATATTACTAGAAATAGTAGATGTCCACTAAAGCAGATATTCAGTTTCTTAACTTAGACATATTGAAGGTATGAGTCATGAGGTTCTATTTCCATGGAGCACAGGGTTTGCTTCTCAGCAGCAAGTTGAAGGGTGAAGTTTTACTCCTGCCCACAGCTCATGACTAAGGTAAAAATTCCCAGAAGTACACAGGTTCTGTGTTTTGGCTTGCAGTTGACAGAAAAGAGGGTTATTTCCCTCAACCCCAAACTGTGTGGGTCAATTTTGTCCCATTGAAAATTTGTAAAAATGATATTTTATAAAAAATATTACCTCCATTTCCTTTTCTTAAGTGGTGGTAGGTAGGGAATAGTTATTCACTTAAACAAAAGTTTGAACTTCAACATTAAATCGATCCTTAAGTGTAAAAATGATCAAGTCTGGATTTTACCTCAAGTCCTATGAGCCATGTTAGTTCTGATCCACATTTTCTCTGCTTTAAGAAAGAAGAAATATATGGAACCTGCTATGTAGTTCTAAGAATATGCCCCATTTCAGTTTCTGAATCTGTTACTGACTGAGCAGGATGCAGGCTTGACTATGCCTTCACAGTTCCTAAGCTTGCATCATTCCTCAACTGTGATATCAGCAGTTGTACCATAGACATCAACAGATAGAATAGCGAGAGTTAGAATAATGTCCATGTCAGGAGTAGGGAAGAAGTAAAAACAGCAGCTAGAAAACATAGATTTATCTATTGGTTGATCAAAGGATGCCTCATGCAAAACAGGAAACGCAAGAAACCAAAAATGGAGGCAGGGAAACTGTTTATTGATGAAGCTGGCTGAAAGGAAGCTACAGAAATTAAAGGCAACTTTGTTGGTACATTCTAGACAGCTAGACTTTTTCTGTTATGTCTTTATTCAAGAGATGAAAAAAATTGGTTTCTCTAGACAAAAACAGTCTTGCCTGAACAACAACAACAAAGAATCCCCATAAAATATATCTGGTTTTGTGCAGGTGATTGTAGAAAAGGAAACTCTCTTTCATTGTGAGAGTCCTTACTTGAAAAGCATACCTCTTTGCTGAATATCACTAGGGTCACCTTTGAAGTACTTGCCTTAGGAAGCTATGCACCAATGCCAGCACTTAGTCCACCCTTCAAGAAATTTTGAAACTCATTTTCTGGAATATTCATCAGAACAAATGTCATATTACTTTTGATGGCCTGAATGTCATCAAAATGTCTTCCTTTTAATATTTCCTTTATATTCAGGTAAAGAAAAATGTCATTGAGGGCCAGATCAGGTGAGTAGGGAGAGTATCTCAATACCGTTACTTGTTTTCTGGCTAAAACTCCCTCATAGATAGTGCTGTACGAGCTGGCACATTGTCTTGACATAAGAGCCACACCTTTCACATGGTAAGATTTCAGTTAAGATTTTTCTGTTTTTCTTTTGATGTTTATTTGGTCTTCTTTGATCCTCATGATCAGCCAATGATTTTGAGCACACAATTCAACTAATTTTTGCAATGTTTTCTTCAGTTCTGCTCATTACTGACTGCCCTGTCCTCTATCAGTCAGAAAAACACTTAATCCATTTGCACACTGCTGTATTCTTCATGCAGTATTCCCATAATCTTAGACTAACATGTCCCTGGTTTCACTTGTCAAGTTTAACAAGAAATTTAATGTTTGTTCATTGCTCTAATACAAGCTCTGCCATTCTCACAACAGCACACAAACACATGCAACAACAAAATAATGAATGCCACTGAGCAAGCCACTGCCACAAGTCAACACAAACGTAGTTGTGAGACAATGATATACCAATGTTATCAAACTGAGGTGTTTGTACATTGCTGTCAATGTGACCGCCTGATGACAACTTTATGAACTTAATTGTCAGACCTAATAGTCCCAGAAAGGCCAAAAGCTGCTGAACCAATCCAAATAGATTGTTTGTAGCTACAGATGATTTTACCAGAATATCCAGTCTGTTCACAATAGTTGTCAGCCGTGTTTAAACAGTTAAAGTCGGGTTGAATATCTAAACCACCCCTGAGGCTCATCTTTGAAAAGCAATGTATTTTCCATTCTAATTCATGGCCATAATCTCTACTGCATTTCTCATCTTTATCTTTGTAAAACCTCTAGCTTGTCAAACATGTACATATAGATTTGTTTTCTCCTAAAGACATCTGGGAAGTTTGTGATCCTCTTGTTATGCCACTCTTTATTCATGAAATATCCTTCATCATTTCCCTATTGATTGCAATCCTTCTTATTTTTATTCTCAGTGACACCTTCCCAGAATGCTTCAGCCCTCCCTGATTTCTTCTTTGCTCTGCAATCCTATATATTTCTACACACATGCTCACACACACATCTACATGTAATCCTACTTTGTTACAAATTTATTCTTCCTATGTTGTCACAGGGAGAGCTCTATATTAGTCAGATTATGGTAGATCCTTTTATAAATTTGTATTTCTAGTCTCTAATTTGCCACATAGTATTTCTATTTTATTGAGCATATCACTTAAATTTCTAATGTTTACTGTCCTTGCTTACAAGATTAAAAAAAAATACTTTCCCTGTTTTCCTTGGAGAACCATTAGAAGTAATAAGTTATGCTAGGAACAAATCAAATTTATCACCATCATCATCAGCACTGCATTTTGGTGTTTTAGCTATTTTCCATCCAGATTATTAGCCTAGATAACTACTTCTAGATTAAAACTACTTCTAGAAGTAGTTCAAGCTTATGGGCAATATGTAAGTTATAGGAATATAAAAGTTGTATTATGACCACTTTGCTGAGAGTTTGGATTTTTGGATTAGGCAAAGGTAATCCATTACAAAATATAACAAGAATCCCATTCTCCAGCTCCTTTCTGAATACTCTGGTTACCTCCCCAAATCACCCTCATACCTCACATATCTGATCTGGGAAGTAAACATATTAATGCCTGCACAAAATCCTAAATCTTATTTTGATTTAAGAAATAAAAAAGGAACAACTTCTGGAAGGATAATATCAAACTGTAGGTTAGTTTAGATTCTTACATGAAAACAGAGAAATAAACATCAGCCCCCTTGAACCTCCTATATGGAATAAGAGAAATAACAACTCCTTCCCCATCCAGATTTTTTTCTCACCTAAATGTGGTGAAAGTGACTGATAACTACATGTAAAGATCAGAATCCACCATCTCACTAAGAAACTGAGACTAAATCATGTAACTATAGAATACTTGGTATTGTTCACACCTTCTCAACATACATATTACACAAAGACCTCACTAACCCAGTTCCTTTTATGCAGTATATAATGTCCAGCCTTCAACAACAACAAGAAAAAATATATATAAGGTTTTTTAATTAAAATTAAAGGAAAAAAAAAACACTGCACAATTTAAAGACCTAAAACAAGCATTAGACTCAGACTTAAACATGGCAAGGATATTGGAATTATCAGACCAAAGAGTTAGTATAACTATGAACAATATCTTAAGGATTCTAGAGGAGAAATTTAACAACATGAAAGAACAGATGTGTAATATAAGGAGAGAGATGGAAATTTTAAGAATCAAAAAGAAATGCTAGAAAGAAAAAACACTATAACAAAAGTAAAGAATTCCTTTGGTGAATTCATTAGTAGACTGGCCATGACAAAAAGAATCAGTGAGCTTGAGGGCAAATCAATAGAAACATTCCAAACTGAAAAGCAGAGAGAAAAATTACTGATAAAATACAATAGAATAGTCAATAACTGTAATATAATTACAAGAAAGTGCAATATGTGTAACAAGAATGCCAAAAGAAGAGAGAAAAACCAGAAGATATGTTTAAAATTATTATTGACAGAGAATTTCTCAAAATTAACATTAGACATTGGCAGCGCCTATGGCTCAAAGGAGTAGGGCGCCAGCCCCATATGCTGGAAGTGGAAGGTTCAAACCCAGCCCTGGCCAAAAACTGAAAAAAAAAAAAAAATTAATGTTAGACACTAAAACACGTATGTAGGAAGTCCAGTGAATACCATGCAGGATAAAGTCAAAAAATCTACACATGCACTTATCATATTCAAATTGTAGGAAATCCATGACAGAGAAAAAAATCTTTAAAGAAGCCAGGAGGGGAAAAAAACCTTACCTAGGAAAGATACAGAGTAAGAATTATATCATTTTTCTCTTCGGAAACCATGCAACGCAAGATAAGAGTGGATGAAAGATTTAAAGTATTGAAAAAAGCCTACCAAACTAGAATTCCTTATCCATAGAAATCATCCTTCAAAAGTGAAGTAGAAATAAAGACTTTCTCAAACAAAAAATTGAGGGAATTTATCACCCATTGGTCTGTCTTGAAAGAAATGCCAAAAGTTCTTCAGAAAGAAGGAAAATTTTTTAAAAAGCACACACAATAGAGAAAGAATAAGTAAAGGAAAAATAAAAACTTTTACATTTCTTAATCCTCATTGATGTAAAAGAAAATGGTTTGTTAAAAAAGAAAAAAAAAGCTAAATACCTAATCATAGCTTATGAGTAAATGAAATGAATGCAGCAGTGATATAAAGGACAAGAGAAAGAAATTAGTAATGCTCTGTGATTAGATACTTACATTCCCCCATAGAGTGATAGATACGATGATACTCAAAAGTAGAAAAGGATTAGCTAGAAAAATGGATATTGCAAATTTTAGAGCAATAACTAAATGGGTAAAAATAGAAGTATAGTGGATATTCAAAGAAAGGAGAGAAAATAAAATCAGATAAAACGTTCATTTAAAACCAAAGAAGACACAAAATAGTGGGATACAAAAATAGAAACAAGGAACAAGGTCAACAAACAGAAAATGGTAACAAATACATTAAATATAAATTTAGCATATCAATAATTAACTTTAAATTCCAATGGTAAAAACATATCAATTTAAAGACAGAAACTGTCAGTTTTAAAAAGACACAAAAGTAAGTAGTCTAGAAGAAATTCACTTTGAATATGATGATAAGTATAGATTAAAAGTAAAGGCATGAAAAAAATACACCATGCTTGTAAACATTCGTCAAAAGAAAGTTGGACTAGCTTTATTAATTTCTAACAAAGTTAACTTAAGAACAAAGAAAATTAGCAGGAATAATGATGTATTCTTTTTATATATTGCTTTTTGTTGTTGTTGTTTAGACAGAGTCCCCACTCTATCACCCTGGGTAGATTGCCCTGGCATCATCATAGCTCACAGCAACCTCAAAATCCTGGGTTCCAGTGATCCTCTTTCCTCAGCCTCTTAAGTCGATAGGACTACAGGTATCTAGCACAACACCCAGCTACTTTTTCTATTTTTAGTAGAGATGGGGTCTTGCTCTTGCTCAGGTTGGTATGGAACTCCTGCGTTCAGGCGATCCAATCGCTCCCAGAGTGCTGGGATTACAGGCATGAACCACTGGGCCAACCTATATTGTTGCTTTTAATTTGCTATTATTTTCTTGAGAATTTTTGCATATATTTTCACAGAGCTGTTATTCTATATATTTTTCCTTATAAAGGCTTTACATTAGTTTCTTTTTTAAATTAAATCATAGCTGTGTACATTAATGCAATCATGGGCCACCATACACTGGTTTTATAGACCATTTGACATATTTTCATCACACTGGTTAACATAGCCTTCCTGGCATTTTCTTAGTTATTGTGTTAAGACATTTATATTCTACATTTACTAAGTTTCACATGTACCCTTGTAAGATGCACCGTAGGTGTGGTCCCACCAATCACCCTCCCTCTGCCCATCCTCCCCCATCCCCTCCCCTCCCTTTCCCCTACATTAGTTTTGATAACAGTGTAATAGTGATTTCCTAAAAATACTTTCTCCTTTTTATTTTAGAAAAGTCTGTAACATCTGTAATGTTTCCTCCTTTACTGCTTGGTAGAGTTCACCAATGAAGTTCTTCGTACACAAATTTTCTTTTCAAAGATTTTTAACTACAATTTCAGTGTTTTAAATAGATACAGACCTATTTAGCACTGAGCTTTGGTAGTTTGTGTATTTCAAAAATTTGTCTGTATTGTATAAATTGTTTGCTTTACTTTACTATAAAGTTTTCATAAACTTTATGAAAGCCCTCATTGTCTTTTACAGATATCTGTAGGGCCTGCTATTATATATCCATTTTTATTCATAAAATTGATCATTTGTGTACATTTCTCCTTTTTCTTGGTAAACCAGTGAGAGTTTTATTAATTTATTGATTTTTTTCAAAAAAACAACATTTTCTTTTATTGGTTTACTCTACTGTTTGTTTCTTGCAATTGTTTCAATGCCTGCTCTTATATTTTACCTGTGGGTTTAATTTGTTCTTATTTTCTTAATTTCCTATTGTGAAAGCTTAAATTATTAATTTAATATCTTTTCTCTTTTCTAATTTAAACATTTGATACTATACATTTCCAATCACTGTCATAGTTGCATCCACAGATTTTGATATGTGCATGTTTTAATGACCTTAAAAATATTTTTTAAAGGCCCTTGTGACTTTCCTTTTGGCCAATAAGTGACTTAGAACTGTGTTGATTAATTTTTAATTTTTACATTTGTGAATTTTGCAGCCATTATTTTATTATTGAATTTTATTTCACCTCTTTTGTGGCTAAATAGCATACTATTTATGATTTTAAATGTGATACATTTATGAAGGTATTTTTATAAATCAGAAAGTAGTATATTCTGGCAAATATTCCATATACATTTGAAATGCAAGTGTGTTTTGCCGATATCTCTTGGAGTGTTCTTGAAATGTCAATTATGTCAAATTAGTTGACAATTTCTTAAGGTTGATAATTACATTGAGGTTTTCCATATCTCAACGTTTTCTTCCTATTTATCCTATCAGTTATAGGGAGAGGAATTCTGAAGTCTCTGAGCAAATTTGCGGATTTGTCCATTTCTCTTTTCTGTTTGTCCGTTGTTTTGTGAGAACCTCATTTAGTGTTGTCGTGTTTTCTAGTATTTTACTATGGGTTTGGTATTTAATATCCTTTTTTATCCTCTTTAATTTTTATTGTTCTGAATTATAGTCTGTATTACGTTATTATCACCATTTCAGCTTTCTTTTTATTAATCCTTTCATAATATACGTTTTCATCATATATTACTTTTAACATGTCCACATTTTCATATTAAAAGTCACTCTCTTTTAGGTATCCTATAAATGAGTTCTTGCATTTTATAAAAATTGACAAGCTCCAGCTTTTAATAGGTGGTTAGATTTTTTACATTTAATGCAATTATTCATATGGTTAATTTTAAATCTACCATTTTGTAATTGTTTTCTACTGTTAATAGCTGTCTTTTGTTTTTTCTGCTAATCTTTTTCTGCATCATAATTGAGTATTTTTATTATTCCATTTTATATTTGCTCTTGGATGATTATTTATATCTCTTTTTAAAAAATTGTTGCCAGATGGTTTACAATATATATACAGGGTGGCCATAAACTTCAAGTGCAATTTAAATAATTGTAACTATTTAATTGCAGACAGTTTATGGTTACCCTATATAATCTATAGTCTATAATCTTTCTTCATGTCTAGTTCAAACAAATATATAAAACTTCCCAATTTAGCCATCTTTCCCTTACTATGCTAGTGAATGGAATCATTTCGCCCATTCTACTTATTTAGTAGCAATAATTATAATTAATTTACTAAAAAATTATCATTTATTGAAAATCTGTTATGTGCCAGATATGATAATGATTTACATTAATCATACCATTTAATACACAGAATTCTATAAGGTAAGTACTCATATTGTTTCCATTCAATAGCTTAGGAAATTGAAGCATAGGAAATACATGTGACTTATCCAAAGTTACATATTTTTGTGGTATTTTAAATCAGCCTATATATCTTCAGCATTTGTAATTTCAATCAACGTGTTACAGTTCCCGGTATGTAGTAAATTTATTAAATTGTAAAAATTGCTGGTATTTTTGGTTTATTTTCTAAAATTTCCTATAAAATTACTTTGTTTGCAAATGTGAACTTGATCACTTTTTCTTATTAATTAATTAGCTAATATTTTTATTTCATATCTTTTTTAAATTAAATCATAGCTGTGTATGTTAATGTCATCATGGGGCACCATACACTGGTTTTATAGACAGTTTGACACATTTTCATCACACTGGTTAACATAGCCTTCCTGGCATTTTCTTGGTTATTGTGTTAAGCCATTTATATTCTACATTTACTAAGTTTCACATATACCCTTATAAGATGCACTGCAGGTGTAATCCCACCAATCACTCTCCCTCCAACCACCTCCCTCCTCCCTCCCCTCCCTTTCCCGCTTCCCCCTATTCTTGGGTTATAACTGGGTTAAAGCTTTCATGTGAAAGCCATAGATTAGTTTCATAGTAGGGCTGAGTACATTGGATACTTTTTCTTCCATTCTTGAGATACTTTACTAAGAACAATATGTTCCAGCTCCATCCATGTAAACATGAAAGAGGTAAAGTCTCCATCTTTCTTTAAGGCTGCATAATATTCCATGGTGTACATATACTACAATTTATTAATCCATTCAGGGATCGATGGGCACATGGGCTTTTTCAATGACTTAGCAAATATGAATTGGGCTGCAATAAACATTCTGGTACAAATATCTTTGTTATGATGTGATTTTTGGTCTTCTGGGTAAATACCTAGTAGAGGAATTAAAAGATTGAATGGCAGATCTATTTTTAGATCTCTAAGTGTTCTCCAAACATCTTTCCAAAAGGAATGTATTAATTTGCATTCCCACCAGCAGTGTAGAAGTGTTCCCTTTTCTCCACATCCACACCAACATCTCTGGTCTTGGGATTTTGTGATATAGGCTAATCTTACTGGAGTTAGATGATATCTCAAAGTAGTTTTGATTTGCATTTCTCTGATGATTAAAGATAATGAGCATTTTTTCATATGTCTATAGGCCATGCGCCTGTCTACTTCAGAGAAGTTTCTCTTCAAGTCCCTTGCCCAACCTGCAATGGGATCACTTGTTCTTTTCTTGTTTATACGTTTGGGTTCTCTGTGGATTCTGGTCATTAAACCTTTGTCGGAGACTTAACCTCCAAATACTTCTCCCATTCTGAGGGCTGTTTGCTTGCTTTACTTACGGTGTTCTTGGCTGTGCAGAAGCTTTTTAGTTTCATCAAGTCCCAGTAGTATATTTTTGAAGCTGCTTCAATTGCCTGGGAGGTCCTCCTCATAAAATACTCGCCCAGACGATTTCTTCAAGGGTTTTCCCTGCACTCTCCTCTAGTATCTTTATAGTTTCATGTCTTAAGTTTAAATCTTTGATCCAGTGAGAGTCTATCTTAGTTAATGGTGAAAGGTGTGTGTCCAGTTTCAGTCTTCTACAGGTTGCCAGAAAGTTCACCCAGCACCATTTGTTAAATAGGGAAATGTTTCCTCACTGAATGTTTTTAATTGGCTTGTCAAAGATCAAATAACGGTAAGTAGCTGGATTCATCTCTTGGTTTCTATTGTGTTCCAGACATCTACTTCTCTGTTTTTGTGCCAGTACCATGCTGTTTTGATCACTATTGCTTTGTAGTATAGTCTGAGGTCTGGTAGCATGATTCCTCCTGCTTTGTTTTTATTTCTGAGTAATGTCTTGGCTATTCGAAATTTTTTCTGATTCCATATAAAATGAAGTATTGTTTTTTCAAGATGTTTAAAGTATGACAGTGGAACTTTTTTTTTTTTTTTTAATTTTTTTATTAAATCATAAGTGTATACAATGATATGATTATGGGGCATCATACACTCACTTCATAAACCATTTGACACATTTTTATCCCAGTGGTTAACGTAGCCTTTCCGGCGTTATCTCAGTTACTGTGCCAAAACATTTATATTCTACATTTACCAAGTTTCGCAAATACCCCTGTAATATGCACCACAGGTGTGATCCCACCGATTCCCCTCCCTCTACCCACCCCCCCTTTCCCACTTCCCCCTATTGTTAAGTTGTAGCTGGGTTATAGCTTTCATGTGAGAGTCCCAAATTAGTTTCATAATAGGGCTGTGTACATTGGGTATTTTTTCTTCCATTCTTGGGATACTTTACTAAGAAGAATATGTTCCAGCTCCATCCATGTAAACATGAAAGAGGTAAAGTCTCCATCTTTCTTTAAGGCTGCATAGTATTCCATGGTATACATATACCACAATTTATTAATCCATTCGTGGATCGATGGGCACTTCGGCTTTTTCCATGACTTAGCAATTATGAATTGGGCTGCAATAAACATTCTGGTACAAATATCTTTGTTATGTTGTGATTTTTGGTCTTCTGGGTATATGCCCAGCAGAGGAATTACAGGATTGAATGGCAGATCTATTTTTAGATCTCTGAGTGTTCTCCATATATCCCTCCAAAAGGAATGTATTAATTTGCATTCCCACCAGCAGTGCAGAAGTGTTCCCTTTTCTCCGCATCCACGCCAACATCTCTGGTCTTGAGATTTTGTGATATAGGCTAGTCTCATTGGAGTTAGATGATATCTCAAAGTAGTTTTGATTTGCATTTCTCTGATGATTAAAGATGATGAGCATTTTTTCATATGTCTGAAGGCCGTGCGCCTGTCTTCTTCAGAGAAGTTTCTCTTCAAATCCCTTGCCCAGCCTGCGATGGGATCCCTTGTTTTTTTCTTGCTGATGCGTTTGAGTTCCCTGTGGATTCTGGTTATTAAACCTTTGTCAGAGTTATACCCTGCAAATATCTTCTCCCATTCTGAGGGCTGTCTGCTTGCTCTGCTTACTGTGTTCTTAGCTGTGCAGAAGCTTTTTAGTTTGATCAAGTCCCAGTAGTGTATTTTTGAAGCTGCTTCAATTGCCCGGGGGGTTCTCCTCATGAAATACTCACCCAGACCAATTTCTTCAAGGGTTTTCCCTGCATTCTCCTCTAGTATTTTAATAGTTTCATGTCTTAAGTTTAAATCTTTAATCCAATGAGAGTCTATCTTAGTTAATGGTGAAAGGTGTGGGTCCAATTTCAGTCTTCTGCAGGTTGCCAGCCAGTTCACCCAGCACCATTTGTTAAATAGGGAATCTTTTCCCCACTGAATGTTTTTAATTGGCTTGTCAAAAATCAAATAGCGGTAAGTAGCTGGATTCATCTCTTGGTTCTCTATTCTATTCCAGATATCTACTTCTCTGTTTTTGTGCCAATACCATGCTGTTTTGATCACTATCGATTTGTAGTAAAGTCTGAGGTCTGGTAGTGTGATTCCTCCTGTTTTGTTTTTATTTCTGAGTAATGTCTTGGCTATTCGAGGTTTTTTCTGATTCCATATAAAACGAAGTAATGTTTTTTCAAGATCTTTAAAATATGACAGTGGAGCTTTAATAGGGAGTGCGTTGAAATTATATATGGCTTTGGGTAGTATGGACATTTTGATAATGTTGATTCTTCCTAGCCATGAGCATGGTATGTTTTTCCATTTGTTAACATTTTCGGCTATTTCTTTTCTTAGAGTTTCATAGTTCTCTTTATAGAGATCTTTCACGTCTTTTGTTAGGTAAATTCCCAAATATTTCATCTTCTTTGGCACTACTGTGAATGGGATAGAGTCCTTAACTGCTTTTTCAATTTGACTGTTGTTGGTGTATATAAAGGCTACCGATTTATGAATGTTGATTTTGTAACCTGAGACGCTGCTGTATTCCTTGATCACTTCTAGGAGTTTTGTAGTAGAGTCCCTAGTGTTTTCCAGATACACAATCATATCATCTGCGAAGAGCGAGAGTTTGATCTCTTCTGACCCTATATGGATACCCTTGATCGCCTTTTCTTCCCTAATTGCGGTGGCTAAAACTTCCATTACAATGTTGAAAAGCAATGGAGACAATGGGCAGCCTTGTCTGGTTCCTGATCTGAGTGGAAATGATTCCAATTTAACTCCATTCAATATGATATTGGCTGTGGGTTTGCTGTAGATAGCCTCTATCAGTTTAAGAAAAGTCCCTTCTAGACCAATTTTCTTGAGTGTTCTGATCATGAAGGGATGCTGGATATTATCAAAAGCTTTTTCTGCATCAATTGAGAGAATCATATGGTCTTTGTTTTTTAATTTGTTTATGTGCTGAATTACATTTATAGATTTACGTATATTGAACCAGCCTTGAGACCCTGGGATAAAACCAACTTGGTCATGATGTATAATTTGTTTGATGTGTTGCTGGATTCTGTTTGTTAGGATCTTGTTGAATATTTTTGCATCTATATTCATTAGTGATATTGGTCTATAATTTTCTTTTCTTGTTGGGTCTTTTCCTGGTTTGGGGATCAGGGTGATATTTGCTTCATAGAACGTGTTGGGTAGTCTTCCTTCTTTTTCTACATTTTGGAACAGGTTGAGTAATATAGGTACTAATTCCTCTTTAAAGGTTTGGTAGAATTCTGACGTGAAACCATCTGGTCCCGGGCTTTTCTTTTTAGGGAGGTTTTGTATAGTTGATGCTATTTCTGAACTTGATATGGGTCTGTTCAACATTTCCACTTGATTCTGGTTAAGTCTTGGAAGGTGGCGTGCTTCCAAGTATCGGTCTATTTCCTTCAGATTTTCATATTTCTGAGAATAAAGTTTCTTGTAATATTCATTAAGGATTTTTTGGATTTCTGATGAGTCTGTGGTTATTTTGTCTTTGTTGTTTCTGATTGATGATATTAGAGATTTTACTCTTTTTTTCCTGATTAGGTTGGCCAGAGGTTTATCTATTTTATTGACCTTTTCAAAAAACCAGCTTTTTGATTTATTGATCTGTTGTATTATTCTTTTGTTTTCAATTTCATTTAATTCTGCTCTAATTTTGGTTATTTCTTTTCTTCTACTGGGTTTGGGGTTGGAATGTTCTTCCTGTTCCAGTTGCGTGAGATGTTCCATTAAGTTGTTAACTTCCTCTCTTTCCGTTCTCTTGAGGAAGGCTTGCAGTGCTATAAATTTCCCTCTTAGAACTGCCTTTGCAGTGTCCCAGAGGTTCTGATAGCTTGTGTCTTCATTGTCATTTTGTTCCAAAAAATTGGTTATTTCTTTCTTAATCTCATCTCTGACCCAGCTATCATTCAGCATAAGGTTATTTAACTTCCATGTTTTTGTATGGGTATGCAGATTCCTGTTGTTACTCAATTCAAGTTTTATTCCATGATGGTCCGAGAAGATGCATGGAATAATTTCTATTCCTTTAAATTTACTGAGGTTAGACTTGTGACCTAAAATGTGATCAATTTTGGAGTAAGTTCCGTGGGCTGATGAGAAGTATGTGTATTCAGTTTTGTTGGGATGAAATGTTCTGTAGATGTCTGCTAAATCTAAATATTGGATGGTTAGGTTTAAATCTAAGATTTCTTTGCTCAGCTTCTTTCTGGAGGATCGATCCAACACTGCCAAGGGAGTGTTGAAATCTCCAACGATTATGGAGCTGGAGGAAATCAAGTTACTCATGTCTGTTAGAGTTTCTCTTATAAATTGAGGTGCATTCTGGTTGGGTGCATAGATATTAATAATTGAGATCTCGTCATATTGAGTATTACCCTTAACAAATATGAAGTGACCATTCTTGTCCTTCCTTACTTTTGATGGTTTAAAGCCTACTGTATCTGCAAATAAAATTGCAACACCTGCTTTTTTCTGATTACCATTTGCCTGAAATATGGATGACCATCCTTTCACCCTGAGTCTGTATTTGTCTTTTAAGTTGAGATGTGACTCTTGTATGCAACAAATATCTGGCTTAAGTTTTTGTATCCAGTCAGCTAACCTATGCCTCTTTAGAGGACAGTTTAAGCCATTCACATTGATGGAGAGTAAGGATAAGTCTGGTGGAATTTTGGGTATCGAGTTTTTCAAAGGTCCAGTGGACATTTTTAATCCTTTCGCCAGTGTGGAAGTTGGAGTTTGATCCGAAGTTTCTGAGTGAGTTTACTTTTGTGGTATAGGATTGGGTTGGTCATTGTGGAGGATAGGTCTGAGAACATCCTGAAGAGCTGGTTTACTTATGGCAAATTTTTTCAACATATGAATGTCATTGAAGTATTTAATTTCTCCATCATAGATGAAACTCAGTTTAGCTGGATACAAGATCCTGGGTTGAAAGTTTTTTTGCTTTAGGAGATTAAAAGTTGATGACCAGCCTCTTCTTGCTTGAAAAGTTTCAGCAGAGAGATCTGCAGTTATTCTAATATTCTTACCTTTGTACGTTATAGTTTTCTTTCGCCGGGCTGCTTTGAGAATCTTCTCTTTCATGTTAACTTTAGTGAAGCTAATTATGATATGTCTGGGAGATGGCTTTTTGGGGTTGAATCGTGCTGGGGTTCTGAAGCTGTCTGCTATCTGAATTTCAGATTCTCTAGGCATGTCTGGAAAATTTTCTTTCATAATTTCATGTAGAAGGGCCTCTGTGCCCTTGGCTGCCACGTCATCAGTCTCCGAAATTCCTATAACCCTTATGTTATTTTTTTTCGAATTATCTGAGAGCTCTCTGAGTGAGTGATCCATTTTTGCTCTCCATTTCTCTTCCTCTTTGAGAGATTGGGAGCGTTCGAAGACTTTATCTTCAATGTCAGAAATCCTTTCTTCTGCTTGCTCCATTCTGTTACTGAGGGATTCTACTGTATTTTTCATATCTTTGAGGGCTGTAAGTTCTTGTTTCAGTGTGTCTAAGTCTTTGGTGGTTTTGTCTTTAAATTCGTTAAATTCTTGAGACAGTTTTTGAATTTCTCCTCGAATTCCTAATTCCATTTTATTAATCTTGTCTGCAAACCAAATTCTGAATTCGACTTCTGACATCTCAGCCAGTTGTTTATGAATGGGATCTTCAATCACATCTGCCGTATCTTTTCTTGGGGGGGTTGATTTATTCTGGTCATTCATGTTACCAGAGTTTTTCCGCTGATTCCGCCCCATGGTTTACTCCCTTTGGTTTTTCCCCTGGGGTTTTATCGAGGGCCCGTACAGTGTTGTGGCCTGAGAAACTGGGGCCCTGTCTGGTGTGGTGGAGCAAAGTGGTTCTGTCTTGTTTTCAGCTGGTTTCTGTTCGATCCTATTGCAACTTCTACTCTGGCTTGAAGTCTCAGCTGTGTGGAAAAATCAGCAATTAAGTCACCCCGCCTGCCCACCTCTGGCCCAGTTGGAAAAGGAGAATCAAACCTTCCTACAATCGCACACCCAGGGCACCACCTGAAAAGTCCTCAGTCTATTAGCCCAGTTCAAAAGGTCCGAATCAACTGTCTCAATCGGCACTTGTCTCAGGTGGAAGGGTTCAAGAGGTCTCTGGGAACTGGATCACAGGGGCCTGGTGACTCCTCTGAGACAGCTCACCCCAGTGCAGCGTGGAGTCAGGAGGAGCCACCCCGCAAATAGAGCAGTCTGGGAAGGCTGACGTCTCCTTCCCCACTTTGCCCCTCCGTCGGACCCAGTCACTGGTATCTCTGCAGATGGCTAACCCAGTTGCCTGCAGTGAACAGACACTCCAGGGGTTTGCACCTGCCTGAATCGCGAGGAAGTCTGCCAGGCCCCCGCAGACTGCCGCTATCTAGCAGGAGGAGATGGGGCCTGACATCTTTGAGTGTTTGATGCAGGTGATGGGAAGGAGGTGTTCACTCAGGCTTAGCCCCGTCCCTGATGGATGCTGCTAACAGAACAGAACAGACAACTTTGTGAGGTTCTGTCTCTGTTCCTGTCGTCGCCTACAGGAGACGGGCTGTTTTGAGTTCAAACGTCTTTGCTGCTGGAGAATTGCGTCTGAACACCTCTCTGGGTCGGCCCCGCCCTGGAGGCTTCCGGGTTTGTGAGCCGTGTCACCGGTGGCCTCCTCTGGTTGCCCAGGGAGACGGGGGTGTGGCCTCAGAATATCCAGAAGTGAGCGTTCTGCCATTAAAGAAAAAACGGCTGTTGATCTACCTCCAGGGAACTGCTGCTCTGGTGTGGGCACTCAGGCGACCCTTTTCTCCTCTGTCCCGCGCCCCAGAGTCAGCACTGAGCGGCCGCAGTTTGTGCTGGGTCCACACCCCTTAAGAGATCCCCCAAGAATCAGAACTCTTGGGGGATGGGCCCCCAGACCCGGATTGGGAGTGGGGCGGGGGGAAGCTAGAGTTTCATTCAGTTTCACGCAATACTACGGTCAGGGGAGGGCTCCTGCACTGCACCGCAGGGAAGTGCCGCCAAGGCTTGATTTCCCCTCAGCGGAGTGCCCTCTCCTCGCTCACGTATCCCAGAGTCAGCGCTGACCTGACGCAGCTCAGGCACTGTGCACTCCCCTCGAGAAATCACCCAAGGAGCCGAACTCCGGAGGGATAGGCCCTCAGACCCCGAGTGAGAGTAGGGGTTCTCAGCTCTCAGCGGGGAGGCCAGAGTCTGATTCAGTCTTGGGCCCCGTATGCCCGGGGAGGGTTGCTGTACTGCACCGCAGGGAAGTGCCGCCAAGGCTTGATTTTCCCTCAACAGAGTGCCCTCTCCTCGCTCACGTATCCCAGAGTCAGCGCTGACCTGACGCAGCTCAGGCACTGTGCACTCCCCTCGAGAAATCACCCAAGGAGCCGAACTCCGGAGGGATAGGCCCTCAGACCCCGAGTGAGAGTAGGGGCTCTCAGCTCTCAGCGGGGAGGCCAGAGTCTTATTCAGTCTTGTGCCCGGGAGGGCTCCTGCACTGCACTGCAGGGAAGTGCCGCCAAGGCTTGATTTCCCCTCAGCAGAGTGCCCTCTCCTCGCTCACGTGTCCCAGAGTCAGCGCTGACCTGACGCAGCTCAGGCACTGTGCACTCCCCTCGAGAAATCACCCAAGGATCCGAACTCCTGGGGGATAGGCCCTCAGACCCCGAGTGAGAGCAGGGGTTCTCAGCTCTCAACGGGGAGGCCAGAGTCTGATTCAGTCTTGGGTCCCCTATGCCCGGGGAGGGTTGGTGCACTGCACCGCAGGGAAGTGCCGCGAGGTGTGACTCCCCCTCAGCCCGGTGCCCTCTCCTCACTCGGCGCGCCTCAGAGTCAATGCTGACCAGTCGCAACTCGGGGACTGTCCACTCCCCTTGAGAAATCACCCAAGGATCCGAAGTCCTGGGGGACAGGCCTCCAGACCTCAGTGGGCGGGAGGGGAGCGCCGGGGATTCAGGGTTGCCGGCGAAGGATTCCCAAAGTTTTATTCAGCCCTATGTCCGGCAGGAGAACGCCACAGCACCCCAGTAGGGGAGGTAGGTCCAGTTTTTAGAAGGTCTCTCCCGTGGAGTGTAGTGGGAGGGGCTTTAATTTCTGCCCGCTTGTTCAATTGTGGGGCTACAGAGCCGGTCTCATGGGGGAGGGGGACTCCCGTCCGCTTGGTGGTGGATTTTGTACCTTTTGTTTGTGTCCTTGTGATCACAACTTGCCTCAGCGGTGTTGATGTGCGTTCTTCAGCCTTCTCTCTTGGTGAGGCTCAAGTCCACCAGGATACTTACTAAATTCCTGTCCCTTAACTCTCCTTCTGGACGGGAGCCTTTGTTGAAAGCTGGCTTCAGTCCGCCATCTTGTCTCCCCCTCCCTGACAGTGGAACTTTAATAGAGATTGCATTAAAATTGTATATTGCTTTGGGTAGTATAGACATTTTAACAATGTTGATTCTTCCCAGCTATGAGCATGGTATGTTTTTCCATTTGTTAACATTTTCAGCTGTTTCTTTTCTTAGAGTTTCATAGTTCTCTTTATAGAGATCTTTCACGTCCTTTGTTAGATAAACTCCCAAATATTTCATCTTCTTTGGCACTACTGTGAATGGAATAGAGTCCTTAATTGTTTTTTCAGCTTGACTATTGTTGGTATATATAAAGGCTACCGATTTATGGATGTTGATTTTGTAGCCTGACACATTGCTGTATACCTTGATCACTTCTAAGAGTTTTGTATTAGAATCCCTGGTGTTTTCCAGATATACAATCATATCATCTGTGAAGAGCGAAAGTTTGATCTCTTCTGACCCTATATGGATACCCCTGATCGCCTTTTCTTCCCTAATTGTGGTGGCTAAAACTTCCATTGCAACGTTAAAAAGCAATGGAAACAGTGGGCAGCCTTGTCTGGTTCCTGATCTGAGTGAAAATGATTTCAATTTAACTCCATTCAATACGATATTGGCTTTGGGTTTGCTGTAGATGACCTCTATCAGTTTAAGAAATGTCCCTTCTATAATAATTTTCTTAAGTGTTCTGATCATGAAGGGATGCTGGATATTATGAAAATATTTTTCTGCACCAATTGAGAGAATCATATGGTCTTTGGTTTTTAATTTGTTTATGTGCTGAATTATACTTACAGATTTACGTATATTGAACCAGCCTTGAGACCCTGGGATAAAACCAACTTGGTCATGATGTATAATTTGTTTGATGTGTTGCTGGATTCTGTTTGTTAGGATCTTGTTGAATATTTTTACATCTATATTCATTGGTGATATTGGTCTATAATTTTCTTTTCTTGTTGGGTCTTTTCCTGGTTTGGGGATCATGGTGATGTTTGCTTCATAGAATGTGTTGGGTAGTCTTCCTTCTTTTTCTACCTTTGGAACAGGTTGAGTAATATGGGTACTAATTCTTCTTTAAAGGTTTGGTAGAATTCTGACATGAAGCCATCTGGTCCCTGGATTTTCTTTTTAGGGAGTTTTTTTTATGGTTGATGCTGTTTCAGAAACTTGATATGGGCTTGTTTAACATTTCCACTTGATTCTGGCTAAGTCTTAGAAGGTGATGTGCTTCCAAATATTGGTCAATTTCCTTCAAATTTTCATATTTCTTAGAATAAAGTTTCTTGTAATATTCATTAAGGATTTTTGAATTTCTGAGGAGTCTGTTATTTCATCTTTGCTGTTTCTGATTGATGAGATTAGAAATTTTACTGTTTTTTTCCTTATTAAGTTGGCCAAAGGTTGATCTATTTATTGACCTTTTCAAAAAACAACTTTTTGATTTATTGATCTGTTGTATAATTCTTTTGTTTTAATTTCATTCAATTCTGCTCTAATTTTGGTTATTTCTTTTCTTCTACTGGATTTGGGGTTGGAATGTTCTTCCTTTTCCAGTTGCTTGAGATGTCCCATTAAGTCGTTAACTTCCTCTCTTTCCGTTCTCTTGAGGAAGGCTTGCATTGCTATAAATTTCCCTCTTAGGACTGCCTTTGCGGTATCCCAGAGGTTCTGATAGTTTGTGTCTTCATTGTCGCTTTGTTCCAAATATTTGGCAGTTTCCTTGTTAATCTCATCTCTGACCCAGCTATCATTCAGCATAAGGTTATTTAACTTCCATGTTTTTGTATGAGTATGCAGATTCCTGTTGTTACTGAGCTCAACTTTTATTCCATGGTGGTCCGAGAAGGTGCAAGGAATAATTTCTATTCCTTTAAATTTACTGAGGTCAGACTTGTAACCTAGATGTGATCGATTTTGGAGTATGTTCCATGGGTGGATGAGAAGTATGTATATTCAGTTTTGTTGGGATAAAATGTTCTGTCTGCTAAATCCAAATGTTGGATGGTTAGGTTTAAATGTAAAATTTCTTTGCTCAGCTTCTTATTGGAGGTTCGATCCAACAGTGCCAAACGAGTGTTGAAATCCCCAACTGTTATGGAGCTCGAGGAAATCAAGTTTGTCATGTCTGTTAGAGTTTCTCTTATAAATTGTGGTGCATTCTTGTTGGGTACATAGATATTAATAATTGAAATCTCATCATATTGAGTATTACCCTTAACAAATAAGAAGTGATCACTCTTATCCTTCCTTACTTTTGTTGGTTTAAAGCCTTGTATCTGCAAATAAAATTGCAACACCTGCTTTTTTCTGATTACCATTTGCCTGAAATATGGATGACCATCCTTTCATCCTGAGTCTATATTTGTCTTTTACGGTAAGATGTGACTCTTGTATGCAGGAAATATCTGGCCTGAATTTTTGTATCCAGTCAGCTAACTTGTGCCTCTTTAGAGGACAGTTTAAGCCATTCACATTAATGGAGAGTATTGATAATTCTGGTTAAATTTTGGGTATCGAGTTTTTCAAAAGTCCAGTGGACATTTTTTATTCCTTTCACCACTGTGGAAGTTGGAGTTTGATCAAGAGTTTCTGAGTGAGTTTACTTTTGTGGTAGAGGATTGGGCTGGTCATAATGGAGGATAGGTCTGAGAATATCCTGAAGAGCTGGTTTGGTTATGGCAAATTTCTTCAACATATGAATGTCATTAAAGTATTTAATTTCTCCATCATAAATGAAACTAGTTTAGTTGGATACAGTATCTGGAGTTGAAAGTTATTTTGCTTTAGGAGATTAAAAGTCAATGACCACTCTCTTCTGGCTTGAAAAGTTTCAGCAGAGAGATCTGCAGTCATTCTAATAATATTCTTCCCTTTGTAGGTAATGGATTTCTTATGTCTGGCTGCTTTCAGAATTTTCTCCTTCATATTAACTTTAGTGGAGTTATTATGATATTCCTGGGGGATGTCTTATTGGGATTGAGTTGTGCTGGGGTTCTGAAACAGTCTGCTATCTGAATTTCAGAATCTCTTGGCATGTCTGGAAAATTCTCTTTCATAATTTCATGGAGAAGGGCCTCTGTGCCCAGCGAGGCCACTTCATCACTTTCAGGGATTCCAATGAGGTGGATATTAGCCTTGTTCAAATTATCCCAGAGCTCTCTGAGAGAATGATCCATTTTTGCTCTCCATTTGTCTTCCTCTTTGAGAGTTTGGGAGCGTTCAAATGCTTTGTCTTCAATGTCATAAATCCTTTCTTCTGCTTGTTCCACTCTGTTACTGAGGGATTCTACTGAATTTTTCAGATCTTCGAGGGCTGCAAATTCTTGCTTTAGTGCATCAAAATCTTTGGTGGTTTTGTCTTTAAATTTGTTAAATTCTTGAGACAACTTTTGAATTTCTCCTCAAATTTCATATCTGACTTCTTTTGAATTGCTGCTCGAATTTCTAATTCCAAATTTTCCTCCATTTTATTAATGTTGTTTGCGATCCAAATTCTGAATTCGATTTCTGACACCTTGGCCAGCTGTTTATGAATGGGATCTTCAGTTACATCTGCCATAGCTTTCCTTGGGGGGATTGATCTATTCTGGTTATTCATGTTACCAGAGTTTTTCCACCAATTCTGCCTCATGATTGTTTTACACCATTTGATTTTTCCCCTGGAGCTTTGTCACGTACCTGGACAGTGCTACGGCCTGAGAAACTGGGCCCCTGTTTGGTGTGGTGGGGCTAAATCGTTCTGTCTTGTTTTCAGCTGGTTTCTGTTCGACCCTAGTGAAACAGTTACTCTGGATTGAAGTCTCAGCTGTGGAGAAATACCAGCAATTATGGCACCCCCCCCCACACACACACACAAGCAACAATTGGAAAAGGAAAATCAAACCTTCCTACAACCACACACCCAGGGCACCACCTGAATAGTCCTCAGGCAATTGGCTCAGTTCAAAAGGTCCAAATCAATTGTCTCAGTCAGCACCTGTCTCAGGTGGGAGAGTTTCAAAGGTCTCTGGCAACTGGATCACAGGGGTCTGGTGAATACTCTGACATGGCTTGCTCCAGTGCTGCGTGGAGTCAGGAGGAGCCACCCAGCAAATAGATCAGTCTGGGAAGGTTGATGCCTTCTTCCCCACCTTACATCTCTGTCACACCCAGTCACTGATATTCCCTCAGTTGTCTGACCCAGTTGCCTATAGTGAACAGATACTCCAGGGGTTTGCACCTGCCTGAATCACAAGGAAATCTATTTCTGCACAGCCAGGCTGCTGCACTCTGCCTCTATCTAGCAGGGTGAGGTGAGGCCTGACAATCTCAGGCACTTGATGGAGGCTGGGGGGTGTTCACTCAGTTCCAGCCCTGCCCCTGATTGATGTTACTGACAGAACAGAACAACTTTAAGTGAATTTGTTTGTGTTCCTGCTAAATTCCCCTGTAGAAGATAAGCTGTTTTGAGTCCCCAGAGCCTGTGCCTCAGGCCATGTCTTTGCTCCTGCAGGTTTGTTTTTGGTTACCTGTCAGTTCATAATTGCTAAGTCTATTCATAATTGTTAAGTCATGGAAAAAGTCAAAGTGCCCATCAATCCATGAATGGATTAATAAATTGTGGTATATGTACACCATGGAATATTATGCAGCCTTAAAGAAAGATGGAGACTTTACCTCTTTCATGTTTACATGGATGGAGCTGGAGCATGTTCTTCTTGGTGAAGTGTCCCAAGAATGGAAGAGGGGGTACCCAATGTACACAGCCCTACTATGAAACTAATTTGGGACTCTCACATGAAAGCTATAACCCAGCTACAACTTAACAATAGGGGGAAGTGGGAAAGGGGGGGGTGGGTAGAGGGAGGGGAATCGGTGAGATCACACCTGTGGTGCATATTACAGGGGTATTTGCGAAACTTGGTAAATGTAGAATATAAATGTTTTGGCACAGTAACTGAGATAACGCCGGAAAGGCTATGTTAACCACTGGGATAAAAATGTGTCAAATGGTTTATGAAGTGAGTGTATGATGCCCCATAATCATATCATTGTATACACTTATGATTTAATAAAAAAATTAAAAAAAAAAAAAAAGAAAATGTTGAGATCCCCTTGCCCATTTAATGTATGTGCCTATACTACAGTACAATATAACTGGTGAAAGGAGGGCAAAAACACACCTAAGAAGGCAAGCCAAATTCACTTTCATTAGTCGGGAAATCATTCAAGACACTTATTAGATTATATGGTTTTATATGATAAACATAATGATAGTAACACCAACTTCAACATACATGTATTATTAGGGCAATTGATACTATATGTGTATTTTTAAAATATTTATAAATGTTTTACATTTTATAATTTGTAAATTACAAATCTGTAAAACATTTTGTGCACATTCAACTTCCAGACCATTATCAAATATATCTGGAAATGAGGTATAATATTATTCAATGACCTTTAAGGTAGGAAAAATTTAATATCAGCACAAATTTTATTCATTCTTATTTACTACCCTCTACAGCTGTATTCTTGGCACTAACCTGTTCCTCCTTTGGAGGTCAGACAATATGATTTAGAGCATAACACCCTCTTTATTCCCTCTAGTAATTAGTCTGCCTTACTCAAGAAAGTTGCTTGGCAAGGAGTATTTTAATTGGGCACTAGTTTCTACAACTAACTAAAAGTCAAGGTTGGTGGCCCTCACATTTGGTGCTGAAATACCCAGATGACCCAATAACACCAGGCATGAGTCTGGCTGCACATTTTAGTTTCTTCTAATGGCTATTGAATTAATTAAGTTCTTTATAATAAGAAGTATTATCTATTATCTTATGACATTACAGTCTTTATCTAGTGCCCACACAAACCTCCTAGAACTCTTAGTAATCATGAACTCCTACTCAGGGATGCCAGACTCTGACATTTAGGGTGTTACAGGATGCAGTTACTGCTCTGCTTAGGTCTTTCCCTCTTCCTTTCTTCCTTCCTTCCTTTCTTCACAAAGGTGAATGGACCTTTATATGAATTCACATAATTTATTAACAGTAGCGGCCAACACCATCAAAACATCTATTCAGGTATATTATATTAGGTGCTATATGCTTTGATTATTTGATGTGCAATGATTGCATTTGCTAAATTATACCAAATCACAATCTATGAATATATCTTATGCACTGTTAGGTAAAAAATGCAAATTTTTATTTATCAATAATCAGTTATACATTAACAGGGCACTCAGAATTATGATGCTATCGTAGAAACCTTCCTGCAGTTAAAACTTTCAAAGAGAAAAATGCACTGACTTTGGAGCTAATTAGCACTAGGTTTTGATTGTACCTTTACTACTTTGTAACTGTGTGACATTGAGGAATTTTCATAACATTGCTGAAATAGTTGTATAAAATTATATCTCACAGTATTTATAAAGCAAAAAGAGACCATATCTGTGCTGTGGCTGAAATAGATCATGGTCTTAAGTAAACAGGCAATATATAGTTTATCTTGTTATTTATTAAAAGTACCCCAAAAACCCACGTATACACACATAGACACACACATGCACACTTTTCCAAAAGGCCTATCCAGAAGAAATTCTAAATGCTTCTAGACACGCAGCAGCATTCTACTGGCCTTGCATCTACTGAGAGGTACACCCAAACTGTGGTTAACAAATACCTGCAAAACTGTGCTCTGTCTTTTAGGTCAAAGCAATTCTTCAGGTGAGTAATTATGTCTTTAAAATTTTTTTTAGATGTTATTTTCTATAACATATCTATGCTTAAATTTCAGGTAAACAGTAGGAACCACAGTATGTAATGATATATTCTTTTAACATGACTTTATCATAGTTAAATCTAGCAGAGCTTTATTTTGTGAAGTACACAAAATATACTTGCAAGCATGCATGCACACACGTATTCATGGATCAAACTTCCCAGTGGTTTTATCTTAAATTTATGATGGAGATTTTATCCTATTTTCTTATTTCCTATTATATACAAAAGAAGGCTTGCATTATAAGACCTATTTTACTCTTTTAAATTCATTAAAATTACCCATTTATACTTCATAATCATTTCTTTTTACATGAAACAATCCTCCCACATCAGAACTTAGAACAAGGGAATTCTTCTATAATACATTTGAAATACTATCACTTCACAGAATGAATTCAACCTGTGCACAAAGCTAATTTTTATCTGAACCAGCTCCTTTGCATGGAAAATGGGACTACAGAATGAGATAAGAAATGTTAGTTCTTTATCGCTCATGTAACAAATCTCTTAATAATAAGGGATGGCACGTTAGTTATTTCTAGTGACAATATTAGGATGGTAATGAGAAAAGAATAGTAATATATATTCATCCTTCTGACAGGTATTACAATAACACTGGGAATGGACAAAAAAGAAAAAATTAATCAATTACACTTGACCAAAAGAAAAATAGAAATAGTAAGAACAGTCTTAGAAACAAGAACCAAAAAAAAAAATCCACTGTTCAGGAACAAGTTCAATTTCTGTACACTTCTGAAGACTTATCAAACTCTTCTCAGAATCTGCTTAAATTGCCGTTCCTGGCTCTCAGAGTCTTTTACTGATCGTCACCTTGTTAGAAATTATGTCTGCCAGGTTTTGGCTCCTCAATCACCTCTGCTAAATACAACCACAGGGCGTGTGCATAGTTGCCCTCTATCTCCTGGACCAACTTTCATATCAACTTCTAGAATTAAAGCAAAGGCAACGGTCTGTGTTAGGAAAGAAAGGATTCCTATGTGTGGAATAAAGGCCTGAGAAACTTAATAATTGTCATTGCAGAAAACTAATTATGTGATGTTCCTAGTTACAATGTGGAGAAAACATTTTGGTGAATTACCTTTAGTAAATAGTGTTTATTCTTTGTGGTGATAGTACAATTATCAAAGAATGCAAATTGGAGCTATAGGTTTGTGTTTATTATTATGTTTTAATAATCGAGCTAGTGGCTTGCTTGTGATGGTTTTAGGAATCCTGAGAGTACCATATACCTGGACCAAAAACTTCTTTCTTAAGAACTTTCTGAATGGTGTTTTGAATTTTACAACATTTAACATATGTTCCTAATATTTTTATAATACATATTATGTTTTTGTACTTTTTAGCTGGCCTTTGAAAAGTAGGCAATAATAAAAGAGTGAGATGATAATAAAAAATAATTCTGTGAATATAGCCCAAGGTGATAAGAAGTGTTTAAATTTAACTGTGTGTGTGTGTGAGAGAGAGAGACAGTCTCACTCTGTCACCCTGGTTATGATGTCATAGTTCATAGCAACCTTAAATTCTTTGGGCTATAGAGATTCCCTTGCCTCAACCTCCCAAGTAGCTGGGACTACAAGCACCTGCCATGATACCCAGCTATTTTTTTTCTGTTTTTAGTAAAGATGGAGTCTCACCCTTGCTCAGGCTGGTCTCGAATGCCAGAGGTCAAGCAATCTACCTACCTCGGCCTCACTAAAATTATAGGTGTGAGTCATCCTACCTGGCCAAAATTTAACTTTTTGTTTAAAAAAAGAAAGAAAGAAATGTCACAAAAATAAAATGAAAATTAGGAAAGTAAGAGAAAATATTTTATGACAGGTCTCAGCTTGAAATAGCTAGGTCTCTATTTTGGCAAACATAAAGCAATGAAAGGATTTTATTTAAAAAAAAAAAAAAAGTCTAGGTTCTGCCATTCATTATTTTCCACTAAGAATAAAAGTAGCTATTGGGATATCAAATGGCTTCAAATTTCCCCATGTATTCTGAGAAGGCAGTGGTTGTGGTATTTCCTTCTCTTTAATACAGATGATGCTGAGTTCAGAAGATAGGGAGTGCCGTACAAACCAGCTGTTTTCAAAGTGAGGTTTCCAGATTAGTGGCAGCAACAAATCCAGGGAATATGTTAGAAAATGCTACTAAATCAAAAGCTCTGGAGGTTAATCTCAGCAATTAATCTTAGAAAGCCCTCCTACGGGTTCTGATGCCTACCAAAGTTTGGAAATTGCTGATCTAAACCAGTATAAGATAATCAGAACAAGAATCAGAAAAAGACGTAAAACCACTAGCTCACAACTCTTAAGGGCTGTAGTTTTGAGCTTCTTGTCTGAATAGAACATGTGACATCATAAAAACAAATGTACAGTAAGGACTGATTTTTGGTATTCTTAAAATAAATATGAACTTTAAAGTTTGATAATTCAGTAATTGTAAACCACATGTTTTGATATGAAAATACATAGGATCAGGAGGGTATTGCACATAAAAGATACACTTAATTTTTTTTTTTTTTTACAAAATCTTTAAGTTATGACTCTTCTTTCTTGGAATAAGATATAAAATGATACAATGGGTTTAAGGTGACCTTAAATACATCTATTTGAACTCATAGCTACGGAAAATGTCCTATTATTTAAAATAGCATAGACTGCTTCTGTAATCACTTTGTATACAGTCTTCCAATAATGAATAAGCCGAGCATCACACCTTTGTGTGCTATTCTATTTCATGAGCTCTCACCATCCTTTTTAACACCAGAGAGGTTTGACTCCAAGGGAACAAGATGGGAGATTCAAGATTCTATCTGCTGATTTGTCAGTTAAGAAATGGGTAAGTAAAAGGCAAAAGATTTATATGATCTGAAGAGAAACCAGAGTATTATGCAGCCTTAAAGAAAGATGGAGACTTTACCTCTTTCATGTTTACATGGATGGAGCTGGAACATATTCTTCTTAGTAAAGTATCTCAAGAATGGAAGAAAAAGTACCCAATGTACTCAGCCCTACTATGAAACTAATTTATGGCTTTCACATGAAAGTTATAACCCAAGAATAGGGGGAAGGGGGAAAGGGAGGGGAGGGAGTGGGGAGGCTGGGCGGAGGGAGGATGATTGGTGGGATTACACCTGCGGTGCATCTTACAAGTGTATATGTGAAACTTAGTAAATGTAGAATGTAAATGTCTTAACACAATAACTAAGAAAATGCCAGGAAGGCTATGTTAAGCAGTGTGATGAAAATGTGTCAAACGGTCTATAAAACCAGTGTATGGTGCCCCACGATCGCATTAATGTACACAGCTATGATTTAATTTCAAAAAATAAAAAAAAGAGAATTGGGTAAGTATAAATGAGATCTAACTCATTCCTTTCTATCAGGAATTTCTCTAAGAAGAAAAACATTTCTTAAAATTGAAGGGCTAATAATTTCAGAGCTTTATGCACTCTACTCAGAAGAACCTTATTTATGAATGAGTTACCCAAATTGCTTTAATTGGCATTACTATGATCTATTTTTAATAGATTGGAAAAATTATAGACAAGTTAAAGCCGAGTTCTTCTCTACAATTTTTGAAAGTTCTTTTTTCTAGATATGTTAATATTAGGGAGAAGAAAGCTACGGATTCCTATCCTCTGGGAAACCTTGTAATATAAACAGGAAGAGATGACACCCATAACTGCATGCCATTCTCTGAAGTTCTATTTTGTACAGTTTTGAGATTGGTAGCTAGTAGAGGTCTACTTTCCCTTATCAAGATCTTGGGGCCAAATATATTTAAGAAGTTAGACAATTTTTCAGATGTAAGAAAGTTTAGGGTACATTTGCTTTATCTTATAAAACTACCCACAGATGGGTCTGGGGTAATAATCTGCAATCAAACACATTGTGCTTTTATGAGTGAAACAGATAAAATCACAGTTACATAAACACAGGCTCTAAATAGTCTTATATCACCATATGTCAGGTTTTACCTCCAAATCAGATGTCTCAAACTTATGAAAAAAGAATAAGGTTTTAGACAATTTTTAGAATTTGGAATTGCCACTAAAAAATTCTCAATTCAAAGTACATTTACTATTAATACTATTACTATTATTCATACTACTACTATGACTATTTATTATGTGGCAAATGTTTTACTAGTGCTTTATTAAGTTCTTTCTAAATTCTCTCTATAGTATATTAGATGCATGATAAAAACCCATTTTAAAACATTAAGAGCCAAACAGCTGGTAAGGCATGAATATTTATTCTATAAATATTCACCTCAAAAATCCATGGTATTGTGTACATATAAACATGTATATATATATTTTTTCCTTCCCCTTTGTAATGAATGAATATTAATTGATTGCCATGTGTCTAGTATTTTTCTTGACACTGAGGAGACAGTAGGAAAGAAAACAAAGATTCTCCTCTCATAGAGATGTTCTAATGTATAGAACATCTAGAATCTAATATCCATATTCCAATGTGAGGAATACGCAAATAAAAATAGATTTAAAAAGAACTTAGAGCAATAGTGAACACAATTTAGCATAGGAAAACGGTAAGTAGTGATATGGAGATAGATATAGTTGCTCCAGAGTCACAAGGAAAGGCCTCTGGAAGCTCTTTGAGGTGACATCTGAATAAGCTGAAGGAAGTGAGGTAACTGGGAGGTGTGATCCAGGCAGAGGAATGAAGAAATTCAAATGGCCTGAGCTATAGGGCTGCCGGATAACGCACCAACCAGTGCAGGTTGTCCAGTGTGTTGTCGGTGTATCTCATGTAATGTTCAGAAAACACATACTAAAAATTATTTGTTGTTTATCTGAAAAGTAAGTTTAAATTAATGTCTTCCATTTTCATTTTTATTTGCTTGATCTAGCAAATTTACCGAGGTGTAAATGTGTTTGTCCTGTTATAGGACAGCAGGAGGCTGAGCAAGATGACCAAGGTCGCTGGAACAGAGTGATCTGAGAGAAGTCAAAGAAGAGACTACCCAGTAGGGTAGTCGTCAGCCTCATGTGGCTATGACACTTCAATGTGGCTGGTCGACCTGAGGCATGCTGTATGTCTAAAATGGTCCTGGCATTTTCTTAGTTATTGTGCTAAGACATTCACATTCTACATTTACTAAGTTTCACATATACCCTTGTAAGATCTATGAAATTAGTGTATGGTGCCCCATGATCACATTAATGTACACAGCTATGATTTAATAAAAAAAAATAATAAAACCATAAAAAATAAAATAAAATGGTCCTGAATAACAGAAACTTAGTGTGAAATTTGAATATGAAATATCTCAATAACTTTTTACATTAGTTGAATGTTGAACTGATAACAGCTTGGAGATATTATGTTAAATAAAATATATTATTGGAACTGATTTACTGAAGTTTTTTTTTTTTTTAAATAAGAGTCTCACTCTGTCATACTGGCTAGAGTGCGGCAGCATGATCATAACTCATGGCAGCCTCATGTTCCCAGGCTCAGTGATCCTTCCACCTCAGCCTTCCAAGAAGCCAGGACTACAGACCCATTCCACCATGTCCAGCTAATTCCTTTTTTATTTTTTTATAGAAATGAGATCTCACTATTTTGCTAAAGCTTGTCTTGAACTCCTGGCCTCAAATGATCCTCCAGCCTTGGCCTCCCAGAGTGCTAGGATTATAGGTATGAGACATCACGCCCAGCCATTCTCAATTTTTTTAATGTTTCTCCTGAAAACTTTAATGTTACATATATGGCTTTTATTACAATTGGATAGTGAAAAATTAGAAAGAAAATGAATGAATTATAAACAAAGGAGACTGTGGTGAGGACTATGGAAGTTTACCTGAAGAAAATGGAAATGTATTGGACTGTTCATATGAAAGAGAGTGACATGGTTGAGCTCCCTGAAGTGAAGTCCCAACTGAGGTAACAAACACAGATATTTCTTCCTGGTGATGACTACTGCTAACCACTTTCAGGAGACCATCATCATTTCCTCTCTCACCTTGTCTCCCTAGTTCTTGGCCATGTCACTACTTTGAATGCAAGTTACCAGCACAACTAACTTATTCCCTGATGTTCTAAAACTCGCTTTCTAGAGTTATTGATTAAAAAAATATTCCTGAAAAACCTACCATGTGCTAGACAACATTGCAGGGCTGCAGTTCCCAACCCTTGGACTACAGGCTTGTCTGATCCATGGAATGGGGCCACATAGCAGGGGAGTGGTAGGAGAGCAAGTGAAACTTCATCTGAAGTTTCATCTGTATTTACAGCCATTCCCTGTTGCTCTCCCATCACCTGAGCTCCACCTCCTCTCAGATAAGCAATGGCATTAGATTCTCACAGGAATAGGAATCCTACTGTACACTGTGCATGCACTGGATCTAGGTTGCACGCTCCTTATGAGAATCTAGTGCCTGATAATATGAGGTGGAGATGTGATGCACTTAATTCATCCCACCTGGCTCTGACCTGTGGAAAAACCATCTTCCATGAAACCGGCCCCTTGACCAAAAATATTAGGAATCACTGTTCAAGGGGCTAAAAATACTATAGTAGTAAAAGTATGGAGGAAGAAAACAGAAATAAAAGTTATGACTCCTGAGGGTTATATTTTAGTGGAGGCAGTTTAAATAAACAAAATTAAAATAAAGCAAAAAATGAACAAATAAATATAATAGATGCAAAGTGGTGTTGCAAACAATAAAGTGAAAGATGATTAGGGAATACCTGGGTGGAGAGGGTTTTTCCATTTAAGTAGAGTAATTGATTAAATGACCTCAGCTGAGGGAGGTGAGTGAGCAACTGTGACGGTATAAACATTTTTGTTTCCCTCAAATTCTTACGTGAAATCCTAAATCTGGGGTTAGGAGGTAAACTTTTTCCGGTGATTCATTCATGACAGATGAATCCTAATCAATAGGATTAGTGCCTTTATGAAAAAAGACCTACAGAGACTTCTCACCCCTTCTCCTTTGTGAAGTTACAGGGAAAAGAAAACCCTTACCCAATGCCGAAATCTGCCCAAGTCTTGATCTTGGATTTCTGTCTCTAGAATGGTAAGAAATTAATTTCTATTGTTTATAAGCCACACATTCTATGATATTTTGTTATCGTAGCTCAGATAGACTGAGGAAGCTCTGGGCATAGAAAACAGCTAATGCAAAGGCCCTGACACTGGACTGTGCCTGGTATATTGGACACACAGCAAAGAAGTCAAGGTGTCTAGATGGAGTGAGCAGGTGGGATAGTAGGAAATAAAGTATGCTTTGGCACAATTACCTATTTTGAGCCGCCTGAACTACAAACCAAAAGAAATTAGGTGGCTTTGTGGAATTGTAAGATTCCTGAGAAAGCAAAAAAGTTCTGGTTTCTACTCGTGGAGAGTCCACTAGTACCCTCATGGTCGGGCTCTCCTGAAGCACATGAAAATTTCTTGGCTTGCAAAGTCCACTTACGGAGGTTTAGTGAAATCTGAAGAAAGACAGGACTATTGAGCCAGATAGACATGATTGGACAATTAAGCTCATGAACTTATCCTAGAAAAAGTGCTACATACCTCATTGTTGAATATCACTATGGTCACCTTTAAAGTACTTTTCCTAGGATGAATTTGCAATCTTGTATAATCACAGCTCTGAAGACCATTCCAGAGAAAGAGTTCCAAAATTACTCTGAAGGGTGGACTAGGTGCTGGTTGGTGTCAGTGCACAGCTTCCCAAGAGGGGCCCTCTGAAGGTGATCACAGTGATGTTTAGCAATGTTGTGTGTAGCACTTTTTCTAGAAGGAGCTCACAAATTTAGTTGTCTAATCTCATATTCCAAATTAATGTAACTCTCACGAAATAGCTCTGCAACTCCAGAATTCATCTAATACGGTGCCACTAAGAATACTGGGTGGATGTATTACTAGTGTTAATATCAGAACTTTTAAATAAATGTACCCAAGCTTGCTTAGTCCTCTGAGGAGATGGGCAAGAAGAAAGCAAGGCTAGACTTTAAGGGTGTAGCTTTCCAGAGAAAGTGTCATCTATATGAGAGGCAAAAAGAGCAACTGAGTTTATAAGGGTAGTAGATAAAAGACAAATAAGGATTTCAAAAGGATTTTATATTCATAAAATGGGACCAGACTAATATGAAAAAGATAGTGAAAAAAGAGAATTGAGAAATTAATCAATTGTTGTCTAAATATGAAATTTACTAACTGGATTGATTAGCAGTAAATAATGTGTTTTAGATGCTAGTAAGTGGTAAGAAAAAAATAATAAAGCAGAGTAAGTGAAACCAGGAGTGCCAGGTGCAAGAGGGGAAGGGGCAGGAAAGAAGTCCTGGGCGAAGGCCCTCAGTCAGGAGTAGGGTGAGCTTTGCTCAGCAGCTACTCATGCCTCATAGACAGTTGTCTATCAGACATTCATTAAGCATCACACTGCCTTGTTCTTGCAAGATCTCCAAGCTAACCTCAGGATATACATATTGGGACAGCACCAATGCACAATGATATGGACAAATGGACTCAAAATTTCCCAGATGTGTTCTGGGGGATTTGTCCTATTCTGTGCTCTGTGATAAAACCATTCAATGATCTAATAAGTTAGGAAACCACTGCACCCTCTCTGTCTGTCTTGGTGATTTCTAATAAATACTGGCATGCTAAAGGCTTTGAGAAATCTTGAGTAAGAAAACTGTAGAGGCTTGGTTCACCCATCATTGCTCAAATTTACTTGAATAAGAAACCCTTTTAGTGAAGTAACACACATTCATAGGTATCCGAGTTAATGATCTATGGAGTCTGTGCTATGAGGAAAGAGCTTTTGGGTGAACTTCTCCTGCATGCTGATCTGGACCGGCTATGGGAGACAGTCCCCTCTGCCCTCCACTGTCTTTGCAGGTGCCCGTCATCCTACCACCCTCAGGGTTTTTATAAAGGGTTAGCCCTGCCTAAGAGGATCTTAAACTTATCCGAACAGAACAGAACAGTGTGACCTGGCCTCTCACCCACTTTCTAACCCTGTTTTTTTAGCAAAAAAGAGAATTATCAGTGGTGTCTCCATCAAACTCTCTTTCTCCAGCATTGAAAATTATCTATTTTACCTTTTTTTCTCTTTTCTTATTGCCTAGTTTTCCTTCATTAATCATTGCCAAAAATAAATTGAAATGTAACTATAATAAAGTAGGCAATGACATCGCCAAAGGAATACAATCCTACAAAAGAAAAACATGAAGTAAGTTCGATGGCAAGTGAGGTCACTAGCACCTGGGGCTTCACAGGGAATACTGAAGGGCTGGTCAAACTCAAATAAACAAAGAAGAGGAAGGGGGGTTCTGGAAAACCAAGATGCCAACAATCTCAACAGAGATTCAAGCTGTTAATACATGTATCCAGACCATTTTTTCCACCCCATTAGAAATGATTTTCCCGGGTGGCGCCTGAGGGTCAAAGAAGTAGGGCACTGGCCCCACATGCTGGAGATGGTGGGTTCCAACCTAGCCCTGGCCAAAAACAGCAAAAAAAAAAAAAGGAAAGAAATTATTTTCCCCAAATGGCTTTAAATAAAAATTCTATATTTAAAATGCATACTTTTTCACAAACATTTTCTTATCTGTCTATTCCATTACGTTTTGTCTATATTAAATGTTTAAAGGACAGTGGCATTCTCAGATTGAAACATTTACACCAGCAAAGGTAATGTTTATTAACAGCAAAAGAAAGTTGTCTATTTTTTTGAGGCTTTTGAGGCAACAAGGAGACTGCGTTTATATTCAGACAGAAAAACTGCATGCTAAAAAAAAATGACAAAACATAATATGAGATTTTGATATTTTTTGTCCTCCCACTAACTAGTCCATGACAGCAACACACTCTTTTACCCTCTACTCTCTCCTTATCTGTAAAAGGAATCAATGGTCTAAACCAGGGTCAGAAAACTGCAGCTAATAAACCAAATGCAGCCACCGACTGTTTTTATAAATGAAGTTTTATTATTAACATACTGTCACGCCCACTTGTTTATGTATTTTTTTAGAGCTGGTTTCATTTTACAACAGCAGTCTTGACTAAAATTAAGTAGTGACAAAGTCTATATGGCTTATAAGGTTTAAAATATTTGCTGGGCTCAGCACGCGTAACTCAGTGAGTAGGGCACCAGCCACATACACCCGAGCTGGCGGGTTTGAGCTCAGCCTGGGCCTGCTAAACAACAATGACAACTGCAACCAAAAAATAGCCAGGAGTTGTGGCGGGTGCCTGTGCTCACAGCTACTCAGGAGGCTGAGGCTAGAGAATCTCTTAATCTCAAGAGTTTGAGGTTGCTGTGAGCTGTGATGCCATGGCACTCTATCGAAGGTGACATAGTGAGACTGTGTCTCAAAATAAAATAATAATAAAATAAAATAAAAATAAATAACATAAAATATTTGCTGTCTGTCCCAGTATAGAAAAAGTTTGCTCAGTAAGGTTTCTGCCAGCTTTGGCATCTTGTGATACAGATTATTACCCCACAAGAGGTTTAATTGTTGTCACTGCAGTACAGGTGTTAAGAACTAAGCAAAAGGCCTCGGCAAAACACACCAATTTAAATATTTCATGCACCTTTAGTGATTACTTTTGCCACCCACAGCATTTTGACAATGAACCACACACCAAATTGCTCTAACTAGTGCTAGGAAACACAGTTTGAAAACAAAGCTTGCTTTCTACTCCATGCCTTATGAAAATGTATGATGTGAATTGCCCTCAAATAAGGTGTGCGTTGTACTGTCTCCAGCTTTGAATCCCAGAAACCACAATATTCCTCCACTGAACCTCTTTCATAGAAGAGGGCGAGCTTGCTTTGCCAACCAGATGAACAAACCCTGACATTTTATTTATTTTTCTTTCTGGAAATGCTCACTTGAAGTTAAAAGAGTCCCCAAATTTTCTGCAGCTGCTGTCTGGATCACTTTTTAAAAATATACCTAAGGAAGCCGCCTGGGTGGCCATGGAGAATGGTTGAATCAGCCTGAATTTCACAAATTGGATGCTTTGAGCAGCTCCAGTGATCAGATTATCACAGGGGCCCAACCATGTCTGGCAACCCTCTTACAATTTCCTTCATACTATGGCCCAGGATCGGCTACAACACCAAAGGGAATTCCCTGGATGATATTCTCCCCTTAACTTTAACCCAACTCATTGAAAGACAAGCTACAGTTCCAGGTTTGACATCAGAGAAGGATTCATTTAGAAAAATGTCAAGAACATAAAAACTCAATCACCAAGTGATTGCAGACACTAAACCTCAGAGTCTCCAGGAGATTCTACATTTTACAAGAGAGTATGTTCTCCCTGTGTGTATGTGTTTGAGGGGAGGTGCACGTGTTCTGTTAAACAGCAACCAAGGTACTCATTTTGAATAATTAGTAATTGCACATAAAATACAAAACTAATAATTATAGGTAGGAAAAGTTAAACATACTAGAATTTCATAGCAGTTTAATAAGAATATGCTGCCGGTAGATGCTGAGAGATGCTGATGGGTTCTTTGTGACCAGGTGCTGCCCCCATTCCTTCTCTTGCTTCATAGAGGATGTTGGAAACTGGGGCAAGTATCTGCTCCCGCAGGACTGGGGTTGGACTATCTCGTTGTGGATATGCCATGTCTCTACACATTGCCCACATTAATATAAGAATCCCATAAGACAAATACGCATTTTCAGAAGAAAATGGTTTGAGAAACACCATGGTTTGAATGTTTGTGTCCTCTCCAAAATTCATGTTGAAACAATCTCCAGTGAAATATTATTAAGCAGTGGTGCCTTTGTGAGGTTAGATCATGAGAACTTCCTCATGAATGGGAGTAAGACGGTTATAAAAGAGGCTTCAGACAGTGCCAGGCCCTTGCTTTTGCTCTTTTATCCCTTTGACCTTGAGAGGACACAGGGACATCATCCACCTGCGAGTAATGAGCCTTCACCAGACACCAAACCTGTTGTGATCTTGGACTTCCCAGCCTCCAGAACTGTAAAAAATAAATTTCTGTTGTTTATAATTATCTAGTCTTGTGTATTTTGTAATAGTGGCACAGATGTACTAAGACAGGAAGTGCAGGGTGATTTAGCTGAATAGGCCATGCCTTTTACACCCAGGAGACTGAGCACTTTGAACACCTGTGCCCAGGAAGTCAGCCCTTCCAAGTCTTGTAAGAGGAAAAGGAGGCAAGAAGGAATGTAAAGGGGCCTTTAGAAAGCAGATCCTTAACCACCTCTGACTTCTGTATGCTCCACTTTCCCTAGAAACATGCCCAGAATCTGAAGCTGCTTTTATGGTGAGCAAGCAGGGCAGGACATTGTGTTATCCTGTAAGCTTTGGTTCCCCATCTCCAAGGCCGGTCTTGGGAAAGTGGCATTGATTGAACGCCAGCTGTGTGCTAGCTGCCTTGAATACATCATCTCATATGATGCTTACAAAGATGCAAAGTTGGCATTACTATATGGCAAATGCCTCTGAATTGTGGATAAGTCAGACAAAGGAAACTGTTTAAAGTAATATATTTAGGATTAGCAAAGGAAAGATTTGAACTTAGCTCTGTTTGACTCCCAAAGTCTTGCTAGTCCCATTACACCCCTCTGAGAAGTCCTTTTCCTTCAGAGCCAATCTTTCAAGATAAAACCCTCGTCATTCTCTTTTTGTCATAAAGGATGAGACAATCCTCTGGAGTGGGCAGGGCCGGGAGTTCTTTCCAAAAGTCTCCATGGCACAGGACATAAAAACCCAAATCTCTGATAGAATTAAAACAGCAAGAAATTGTTACCACTTTCTTATGTTCCTAGTCTGTAATGATTTCTGAGAAGTGTTACCCTGTGTCCCAAGTGATGTGCCAATGTGTATATGATGCTTCCATACAGGTGAGCTTGTTTGCCCAGTGTGCAACTGTGGGGTCTTGGCCATCCTAAAGAACAAAGAGGGTGCCTCTTTGTTGTCACTGTTGACTCTTCTCACCACAAAGTGGCTAACATGTCACTCTAAGGGGACACAGCTGCCTCTCTTGCCTCCATCATAAATCCAGAAAGGATAAGGTACACACCACTCTCCCTAAGTCAGTCACACCAAAAAACAATAGAAATCAGAAAGGAAGGAAAGTTCAACTTTATATACACAATTGTATATTGTATAATCTCATATAAAAGTTCAAATATATGTTTACTTCAAAGGTATTACATACCTATATTTCCATATATGTGTAGGCAAAGAAAGCATTGAAAAGTAGGCAGTTTAGATTTTAAGATCCTTAGGAGGCTATTTGATGAAGAACTAAGAATGATTTACAAAATTTAACTCTTCTAAAGTGCTTGAAAGCAATTTCTTTTCAATGGTAAATAAGAATCCCCCCTTTTTTTCTTGTTTACATTCTCATCAATTTAGAAAATTTTAAATAAAACATGCATATAAATAAGATTAGGTGGCATTTGACTTTCTATGCCTGGCTTATTTCACTCAGCATAATGTAATGTCCTCTACATTCATCCACCTTGCCACAAAGAACCACATTTCATTCTGTTTTTTAAAGCTGAATGGTATTGGTTACTAGAGGCCTGCATGAGGAAAGGAAAAGAATAGGGAGTTATTGGTCAAAGAGTACAAAATTTCAGATAGACAAAGGGAATAAATTTGATACCTATCAGGGTAACAATAGCTAGGGAAGAAAGAATCTATGAAAAGGCATTTGATCTAAAGTGGTTCATCACAAATTTCAAATTTGTGAAAACTTAGAAACTAAGACATATCTAAGGAAATCCTTATAAATAACCACACTGCTTCACCATTCCAAAATCAGTGTTTTAATAGTTTCCCCAATCACCCAAATCTAGGGAAAATAATTTTTGAATAGATAATGCAAGAATATCCATATTACTGGTGACAGCAGCTGCCTCTGTGCGGAGGAACTGAGGGGCTTGGAGAGAGGCATATACATTTGTGTCTGTTGATGTTGAAGCAGATGTTTTGCTTATTCAAAAGAATTGTAATAGCTTTGAGTTAATATTCAGTTGCACCATTTTTATTTATTTCCTTTTGACAGGTAAACTATTTGTGATACTTTTATTCTCCTCTTTACATATTTTTCATGACTTCCAAAATCTTCAAGGAATCTTATCACTTCACTCCTATCTCTGCACCATGTACCTTTCTCCTAACCCATATGTTGCACCAAAAATGCTCTTCAGCATTTTTCACACAATTAGGCTGCACATCTGTATATGGACCATGGTTATACAAGGTAGACAGCCCAGAGGGGTGGTGTGGGTGGGTGCTGATGGCTGACAGGGGAGAATTTTCACTTCTGCCTCTTACTAATTTTATACCCTTGGCCAAGTCACGAACAATCTTTAAGATTCAATTTCTTCATTTCTGAAAAGATGATGATAAGAATAATATTTTGTTAAGTTGTCAAAATATTTAAAAAATGCATGCAAAGTACCTTGCCGAGTGCTCTGTAGATGGTGTTCACTCAGTCAATAATTATTATGCCTTTGTGTTTAGGACAATCTGTAATTCTCACACTTTATCATATTTAAACAAATGATGCTGTTATCGGTTTAAAATTTGTGTCTGACTAAAGCAAATAGTAAGAAAAAGCAGCAATTAGTCAGCGATAGGAATCGGAAAACATGGGCAAATGGCTATTGTCATATAGAAATCACATTTCTCATACTCATTCTCCTATAACCAAACAAAAAAGAAAGCATATATGGAAACCACATAAGACGGCCCCCTTCACCTTATTTTTTTCTTGGGTTGCTTTCCTGATACATTGTCAACACAAATATGGAATCCAGGTTCCATGGGTTAGAGACTGTGTTCCCCCTGTGTTTACCTCCACAGTCTTTTCTTTTTGATCTTTGATTCCCAGTGCTCCCAATTATTTAGGAGGAATTCCCAGTCCTAGCCCAGCCTCTGTCATTAGCCACTGGCCTGTCTAGCAAGACCTGCTCCAGGGCGGAAGTGAGTGGAAATGCTTTCATGGTTTGATTCAGTAAACTTTGACTGAATGTCCAACACACGCTGAGGGGTATCCTCCAGCAGTGCACGCCTACATCTTAAACATAAAAGAAATAATAGATATAGCCCCAGTCCACTGTAGTCTTGTATAAAGTCACAAGGAAATACAGACAGGCAAACTCCGTGATACACTAGCTGCACTTTGTCCTGGGGAACACTGAGTGGGATGGTCCAGACGGGGATCATCCCCTCGCTTCCTCTCCTCTTTCTCCAGTGTCTTGGCAAATGCTTGACCTGTCTCTAATTGAAATCTGTTTTTCTGGCAGGAAGATCATCTGGCGGGTGAAATTTTGACCATTTCTCCAATAAGTAAGTAAATTAATGAGTAAATAAACAGATTTGCCCCCAGCCTCATGTGTGGAGCAGACCATGGGTGGTCATTCTGGGGTTAGACTCTGTGACAAAAACAGCCAACTTAGACTCTTCAAAGTGCCAAGCAGACAATTAATGACACTCAGACATTCTTTTAATCTCCATGGCAGGGCAATTCAGCAAGGCCAGATATAAATTTTATTCCACACAGATCTGGAAAAGTGTGAAATGGCCACATAGAGGAACAAAACAGAATTTTAAAATACATCAGCAATGAAGCGTAATTGTGGTTTTTGTACTGGTCACAGATCCTGGCCTTTACAGCCACACCTACTTCATAGGTTTCATAGTAATCGGGAATGCAGTCAGGAAAAAGCAAACATTTTATACTTCCTGACAGAAAGCAAAGGAACATCTTGTTTTGCTTGTTGAAACTTGGCTGTTATTCCCAACAGTAAAATGCTCACAGGCAGACTGTGTAGGAAGAACACCTGAATTCTGGGGGAAATGCATCATTCATCATTTTTTGCTTTAAATATGCAGAAATATTTTTTCTATCGTCCTGTGCCTTTTTATAGACTGTTAATGATGGGAGAACCTGATCAAAAGCAGGCAGAGGAAGGCAACAAATGCTAAACACGTGTCAGTTACCACCAGCCAGGGCACAGCTTTTTATTACATTTTATAAACTTTGAGATTGATGTTGAGTTGGAAAAGCATTCACGTTCACACAGTATGTTTTATTTTGTGCACTATTACTACTAATAATAAACAGTGAATGGCTGGACTAATTCCTCCACTCCTTGTGGAAAAGATTAACTTTTCTGCCATTTGTTTCATATTTGCTGGAAATTGGAAATTCTTAAGGTCACCATGTACAATTTTCCAAATATTCAAAGCCCAGATTCCTATCAAAGGGAGTAGGGGACAGAGATACAGGTATCTCCTTCCATGAGGAATGCTTCAGGAGTGCCAGGTTTGACATTTCTAGCTGGTCACATGGATCCATGGTTTACAATAAGCACCAAGATGCCCCTGGCTACTGCCAACTCACAGAGGCACTGTAGGATACTTTAAATTTCAAAAGAAAAATGAGCAACAGCTGTCCAACATAACACAAACTACTACTATTAAATTATTTGGACCTCATTATTTTAAAAATGGAATGGTTAAGTATTTTTTATGATCCAGAAATGCCATACAATTTTTTTCTGAGACACCAAGGGTGTTGAGAACCCAGAAAATGAAGAACCTCTAGCATACTTTAGCATACTTCCATTTATGCAACCTCCAAATTCAAGAATATGAGTGTATACATGATGTCTGACACATTCTATAGGCCAGAAAGCATATTTTGGAGGATAGAGGAATCCTTGTTTATATAACGCTTCAAAAAGAACAAAAACAAAATTTGCAGAGCAGAGTCTCAGTTCTCCTGTTCTCTAGGTTGCTGCTTCCAGCTTCTGAAGGACTTCTCCTTAAGGGAATGGGGAAGAAGGAACTATGGAACCTGAGCTCTGTGTTGTATACTGCTTAACAGAGGGAGATTTGAAACTAGAAGTGAGATGACAGCTATTGTTTCTCTAATGCAACTCCAGAGAAGCTCGTGCAGTACCTTTGAAACAACTCACTCTAGAAAGACTTGTGCAAGATCGTGGAGGCCAATAGTGTAACAAGGATCCTGCTCAGTGCAACCCTCCAGAAGAGTCAAGAAGACGAACATGAGCAATCAGGCTCTAGAAGAAATCAATTTGTTTGGGCAAGAGATGCTTAGGATTGGGAAGCCTGTGGAAGTAAATTTGGCCCAGGATATGGTAAGTAAGCCTGGAATATCAGGACCAGGATTTAAAAGACCAAAAACAAAAACAAAACAACTTTGGCCACAGTCTTGAAAGGGATAGCTGATTGACTTGGGATGCTAGGACCAAACAATTTCTAGTTTGACAATGAAGCCACTAGGGGAAAAAATGCCATACGGCAGAGTCGAGGGTAATCTCTTGTTTTTGATGATGAGAGTATTTTGAATTCCTTGGAAGGATTAACCTGCTTATTTTACCTTGCAAGAGCTACTTAAAGAGGCATTCCTTTCTGTATACTTAGTTCCACAACATTCTTGAAAGAGGAAACAAGTTGAGGCTAATCTCAATCCCCTTCCTACTCTAGTAGGTCTGTCCCAAAGACAGGAACTGATTAATAACATTCTAGCATTATGATGAAAGGGACAATCATGCCAGGAACTGAGCTTATGATATGAATTTCTTCCTCTGAGTCCTTTTCTTCTTTGCCCTCAATGTGCCCCAGGCTATGTGACTCCCTTTGCACCTAAGCTGACTTCTCCCTAGAAATTTCATTCAACCCTATGGCTTGGAAGGCTATTCATTTACTTCAAAATCATAAATTTATTTCTGCAGCCAGGCCTCTTTCCTGGACTCCAAATTCATATTTCTAATTACCTATTAAACTATCTTTACCTGGAAATCTAATAAATGCTTTAAATACAACACATAAAAACAAACTTTTTCATTCTGAGTTCCTGGACCTGCTCCTCTCCCAGTCCCTGTTCTTATTGACTCCTCTCATTCTTTTACTCTCTAAAAGCCAGTCTATCTGCAAGTTCTTATGATTCTACTGCCTGCACCTCCCATGAACTCTCCACTTCACTCCATGCCATCTGCCACCAGCCATCATCTCTTACCTATATTGATAAAATGGCCTTGAAACTTATCTCTCTTCTTCCACTCTGTCCTCACTCATCCAATATTCCACACATGATCTTTAAAACATAATTGATACCAATTTCACATCTCTGCACAAACCTTCCATTATTCTAATGCATTGGTTTCCAAATGCATTAGAATAAAACTGGAACTCCTCAGCCACACCTGAGGATCCCACATGATCCTTTTCTACCAAGTATTCAAATTCAGATTCAAGTATTTCTAATTTCCTCTTCAGCCTCTTCAATGCCACATTCATATTTCTCCTTTTCTTCAGAGGCACCAAGCTTGTTTCCATCTTCCGGTCTTTTAGTGCCTTTGTTATCTTACTGGAACACTTTCACCTCTTTTCTTGATATGCCTGACTCATTCTTGCCATGCACATGTCATTTTAAATATCACCTCTTTTCTGTGCAACCAATCTCACATATCCTCTAGTCACTTCCTATCATTATCCCAAAGCAATGACCACAAATATATTAAGGAATATATTTGTTTACTTAGCATGTTTATTATCTGTCTTACCCCCACTGAAATATAAACCCCCACAGGGTAGGAAATTGTCTTCTTATTCAAAACTGCATGGCAGAAAGAGTACACTGCCCAGCACATGGTTCTTGAAAGTCCTTGAACTAATGAATGTGTATTTCCAGCTATTTCTTCCATTTCATTGCTAGCTATATATGTCTTCTCTAATGGTCACTTGTGGGCATGATTATTAAAGCACACTTCTTTTTAAACTTATATTAATAAGAATCACTACATAATGGAAGATGAGAAAAGGAATTTGTAGATGCTACTCCAATTCCGGCTTATATTTAAATAGATGGTTGCATTATGATATTCAAGAAAATGTCTTTTATATCTGGAAAATTAATAAAGCACACATATCTCATTAAAAATGTATGTTTCTTGAGTAGCACATAATTTCCACATACTTACCAGAATTTTTTCAAAACTAATCTCAGAGGCCTTGACACTATTTATTTTTATCTATAATGTAAAGTATCAGCAAAATTGAACACATTTAAATAGCTTCTATTACATTATATACCCCTCCTCAGAGGAAGTAAATAGCATGGGATTATGTTAAGTCAAATGAAACTTCTTGTGTTTATTAGAAATTTTAAGAATGTTTATTGGCATGTTCATTCTTCTGTTTGAATAAAGTGTTACTTGATTTTTAAAAAATTATAGCATGGCTATTGCTAAAGTAAGTACTTAGGGTAAAAATTTAACATATGTCTTTAATATTTTTCCAATCCATGTATTTAAAATGTATAACAAAAAGCTTATAACATTTTTGGTTTTGTGTATGATAAAATAACTTCCTTTTAGATTTCTAGATTGGCCAAAAAAAAAAAAAAATCCCAACTCATATCAATATTTACCTTCAAGAGTCTCAAGTAATCATAAATTCCCCTCGATTTCCTTTTATTAGCTACACAGTGCCTAAATTGGTGATTTTCCAGCCAACTAAACTCTATACATTTAAGCATTTTACTTTATAATTTTACTAATTGGGATATAAAAAAATTTATGAATGCTTAATACTTTCTTTCTTTTCCCCCTCTTAAGGACAGAGCAGGCGCTCCCTATTCTTTCAGTTTTCACAAGAAAGCATTTCTCTAAGTATGTCCAGAATCTTGCCCAGTCCTTTACTATCCATTGCATGTGGACTGGAAATGTTTTATCTATTTAGTGGGTGGCATGTTCCACAATTGAATGAAGCCAATCTTTGAAAAGTACCTAAGAATGAGACAGTTGGCCATTTCTGTCTTTCTCATCCCAGAGAAGTGAAAGACAATGATGTGGGGTATCTACACCAGCTATTTCCTGTGGGGAGGCTGTACCATGCCCTAAATTGAGGAACAGGTAGAAATATTATGTCTACTTATCTAGAAGACTTTACCCATGTCTTCCAAAACAGTGATATCAGTAATAGAGGTGGTATTTCCATCCCCCTTATCTTACTCCTTTGCCAATCTCTCAATTGGTTCTGCATCTGGGTACGGTAGGAGTATATTGATTTGATACTATCAAAATCCATTACCCACAGTATTAGCCAGAAACATTGAGAAATGGATAAAGGGTAAAATTTGGGAAGGCAAAGTAATGTGTACCACTTGTGGCTTTTCATGGGCTGAATATAGAATAGGAGGATTTGCAACTTAGATGTTCACAAGTGTGAAGATCAAGTTCTTGATCTTGGTACACATAGCCGCTTCTGTTGTTCCATGCCAGTGACAAAAATGATGTCGTTTTCTTTCTAACTGACATATTGGAAAAGATGCTTTAGGATTGGTTTTAGAAAACTGGTCACTTATTTTTTTTGAGACAGAGTCTCACTATGTTGCCCTCAACAAAGTGCCACGGCATCACAGCTCACAGCAACCTCAAACTCTTGGGCTTAAGCAATTCTCTTGCCTCAGCCTCCCAAGTAGCTGGGACTACAGGCACCCACCATAACACCTGGCTATTTATTAGTTGCAGTTGTCATTGTTGCTTAGCAGGCCAAGGCCAGGTTTGAACCCACCACCCTAGGTGTATGTGGCCAGCGCCCTGCCAACAGAGCTATGGGCGCCCCCATGGTCTCTTATAATTTTGACTTTGATGGATTAATGCACCTTATCATGGCTTAGTATGTACTGGTGGCTGTTCAAAAGCAAGAAAATGACTGTTTTGATGCAGCACCAGGCTCTTCAGAAGTAAGTATAATACACAAATTAAAAAACAAAAATAATGAGTTGGAATGTTTTCTTTCTGAATTTTACTGTTTCTCAGCCAAATCACTGGAAGAGGGGGGAGACCATGAGCTTGAATGTTGAGAGAGTTGAGCACTTTAACCACTAGATGGCCCTGGGCTCAACATGCTGAAAAATGATGATGGTTCTTGGATTCATCAGAGAATAGAAGTCACAGGGCAAACCACCATGACAAAATCTGTAGAGACAAGAAAGATAAATAATAAAACCAAGATTTGCTTACCCAGAGCAGAAGCTACTGGAGCTATAACTGGTAGGAACACTGTGATGGTGGCTTAGACAGACTCATATACTGTATAACATGTATTTTGATATTATCAGATGTAGAATTTAGAAATAACTATAACTAATATATTAAGAGAGCTCATGAAGAACACAGACAGCATACAAACCATACAGACAATAGAAACTTCAAGGAAAAAGCAAAAGAAATGCTAAAAATATAAAATACTGTAGTACTACATAAAATAAAAAATGGCTTTCACTGCCACCTCAGTAGATTAGACACAGCTAAAGAAAGAATCAATGAGCTTAAAGATACATCAATAGAAATTTCAAGTCAGAAAGGGAAAAAACAAACTAACAAGTCAAAACAGAATGTTCAAGAGACCCATGGTACATATAATGAAATGTCCAAGAGAACAGAATGTGCAAGAGACCCATGGTACATATAGGCACATGTACCATGGTACATGAAAACAGCACAAGGAGAAGAAAGAGAGGAAGTAGAGGAAGACATGAAAGAAATATTTGAAATAATAATAATGGCTGAGAACATTTTAAAACTGATACCAGGTACAAAACTATAGATTCAGGAATCTCTGAACATGGTTTATAGCCATTAAAAAAAAAAAACTGCAGAAAATAAAAGACAAAAAAATCTTGAACAAAACCAGAGTATAAAACAATTTTACCTATAATAGAATATTATAGATGTCTCCTTAGAAATGATACAAGAAAGAGAGAGTGAGGCAAAATATTTAAAATGTTGGAAGAAAAACAGAAACACCAACCTCAAATTCTATAATTAGTGAACTTATCTTCAAAAGGGAAGAAGAAATAGTTTCTCAAGCAAACAAAAATGGAGGAAATTCAATGCCAAAAGACCTGTCCTGTAATAAATGTTAAAAGAAGTTCTTTAAGAAGAAAAAAAAAAAAGATTACATAGGTCCAAAACTTGGATCCATTGAAGGAAAGACTGTCAAAGATGGAATAAATGAAGGCAAATAATAATTTTTATTTTTCTTATTCTTGATTGAATGGCAGGGTAACTATATGTTTAAAGTAGTAGTAACAACAATATGTAGGGTAATTTTAGCATATAGATAAGTGAAAAGAATGATAGCAATGTCAAAAGGGATGAGAGGTATTTGGGGCTGGGGATCTTGGTTCCCCTTTGAATCCAATTGACCTGGTTCAATTACTCCACTGAGCTGGAAAGTTCAACCAAGGCACAGGAGTAATTTGAAGCAAAAATAGTGAAAACTGGGAATAAAGCTGGAGCAGCACACAGTGTGGATAGAGAGCAAAAGTAACCTGCACAAGTTTCAGTGTAACGAAGAAAATTTATTTAAGAACAAAGAGAAAGTTTAGAGCACTTCCAAAGAAAGTTGGAAGTGGTCCCTCTCACGATGGAGAACAAGTGAGAGAAATGGAAACACAAAGGCAATGAAGAGGTATAAACACCCTGTTTTTCTCCATTTGAAATTCCCTGTAACTCTTTCACTGGCCTCTCGGTGTCTCCAGGCATATTGCCCTTTTCTATTGGTCATTGATTATTGCATTTTTCTATTGGTCATGAGTTACCTAGGTTATCTCACATCTGCATTCCTTTCCTTTTGGAGGGTGAGAGTCAATAGGTGGTGACTGTTCCTACTGTCCCTCCAGACTTCCTTGTTCTGCAGACCAGCTTTTCCTCCTATCCCCCTTGAAGCCCTTTCTTAGTGTCCCTTCTCAAGAGCTATAAAGTTACAACTTGCTTATATCACTTCAATGGCTCTATTTTAATAGTGATGCTGAAATAATTTTTCTGAACCATTTTATATAAGGAATTAAAATTATTTAAATTCCTGAGTAAACCTAATTTGTAGAAAACTGTTTTATGGATGTACCATTTAAGATTACTTTCCTAGCAATATTTTTCTCTCCTTTGACCCTTGCTAATAGAAAATCATTAAATAAGAACCCCATTATTTTCAAATAGTGTAGTGTCATTAGAAGATAAAATTACCTTAGCTATCGAGGTGCAGTGCAAATTTTAGGCAAACTTCTAGAAAAAAGTGGAAAGGAGTCACAACTGGTATATTAAAGAAGAGGTAAAATATAAAATCCTTGACTAAACCTATAAAATGCAGAAAAAGAGGGAACATTTAAAAAAATACAATGGCTAGGAAAGAGTTAAGAACATGGGATAAAAAAAGAGTTAAGAACATGGGAGATATTAATTAATCCATCTATATCAATAATCATTTTAAATGTGAACTGCCTAATAATATACCAATGAAAACACAAGGATTGACCAAATGGATAGAAAAAAAGCAAAACCTAATTATATGCTGTCTACGAAACAAAAACAAAAACCTGCTTACACATAAAGATTCAGTTAGCTTAACATAAAAGGATAGAGAAAGATTTGCTATGTTAACAATACTCAAAAGCTACCCTGAGTACTTATTTTGATTTCATACCAAACTGAGTTTGGATAAAGGAAAATGGTTAGAGATGAATGGACATTACAAAATAATAAAGGGATGAATTCTCCAAGAAGGCATAATCCTGAAGGTATATGGACCTAGTAACAAGAGCATCAAAATAACTGAGGCAAAAACTGATAAAATTATAGGAAGAAACAGAGAAATCTACTACAAAACTGATGACTTCAATACTCTATTAATAACTGATAGACCAAAACACTAAGGATGAATAACAATCAACTTGATCTAATTGACATCGTTAGAACAAACCATCCAACAAAAATAGAATACACATTCTTTGGAAGTTCACAAGGTCATTCACAAAGATAGACCACATTCTGGCATTTATGTCAGTGGAGCTAAAATAGGATATAAATACTGGATCAGACACCCCAAATCCTGCCCTTCATTTATTTTTTTGAAACCAGATTAGCCCCTGAACTGTGAGAAGATACCAGAAGATCCTCAACTGGTCTTGGATTTATTAATGGAAAAGCTCTGACCACGGTTCTAGATCTAAAAGTTTAATCTTAGAGGGCTATGTTTTTAATAAACAAATGAAAAATAATGGAGTTTTTATTTAAAGATTTTCTATTAACATGGATCAAAGGAGAAAAAATATTGCTAGGAAAGCAATTTAAAATGGTGTATCCATGAAACGGTTCTCTACAAATCAAGTTTACTCAGGATTTAAAATAATTTTAATTCCTTAAATAAAATTGTATGGAAAATTCATTTCAGTCCTATTATATAAAACAGAGTCATTAAGATGACAAAAACAAAATAAATGAAGTCAGGTACTTATTAAACCCATGGAAGAAGAAGATTTCTTTCTTCTTATATATTCAGAGAGGTATATATTTGGTAAAAAGAGGCATATTTGAATCTAATTGCTCTCAAAGTGAGCATTAGAAAAGGGTCAAATGTTTTAGCCAATAGCAACACAGAAAATGTAATAGGATCTAAATAAATCTAGTAGAAGAAAAGAACCAAGACCTCAGAGAACAGACTAAAATTACTTACTCAGTAGAAGCCAGAATTCAGGAAAATACCAAGACCAGCCCCTCTAAAATTGTATATTTAAACCTTAATAAGAGCTATTAGGAAACTACCCCCTGAAGGCAGAGAAAATTTAGTGAATTCGTTTATAGTATTAAGGAATATTTAAGATCTGGAAAGTCAGGTAAAATTTCCAAGAATTGCCAGGTGAATTTCAAAAAGATGTATCATTTGTAGGTAGAGATACAAGTATCACTTTTGTCCTAAGAGATTTCCTCTAAGTAATGTCAAATGGAAAAAAAGCACCAAGACAATGAGACACGTTAATGTGAAGCAAATCCTCTGGTAGATGTTCTGAGGGAAAGTGTGTCCTGAACAGCCCACCAAAAGAGATGAAGGTGGACATACATTTGTCAAGCATGCCTATAACTCGCTAGTTTCCCATCAGGATGGAGCTGGGAAGAGTATGTTAGAACAACAAATGATTAGGCTCAAAAGCAGCAGAGAGCCACAAGGAAACAGGACACCAACCTCACATGAGGTAGAGGAGAAAAGAGACCAAAATAAGGAATGAATATCTTACAAACTCTGACAGGTGTTCAGGGGGAAAAAAGGGTAATACTAAGGTAATACATGGCTAAGAGAGCTCCCAGGCAAAATTTTTCAAGAGCAGCTTCATAGGAATGTTAGCAAAGGGTGCTCTAGACTAAATGCAAAGATGTTGGAGAAACTAAAGTTCCAGAAATTCCAAAAATGCCTAACAATAATATATGGTGGAGTTCTACCATTGGCAGAACTTAGCTATCAATCAATGTAAGGATGCTCAGAAATACATAGAACAAGGAAAAGATGGAAGTGCAAAAGATTTTAACATCTTGGGTGAGAAGAAAATGCAACCCAAACGAGACCTCGTGGGCGCCATAATGCAAGGATCTAAACTTTGAAATAAGAAAAGAACATCCCCAACCCCACTCTTGCAGACAGAGGGGGAAAGTGTATAAGTAGACCACTTTCTCCCATCCTACACTCCACCCCTAGATATATTCAACTTTCTGAACCAAAATATCTCTGGTTGAGAATCTTCCTTTAATTTAAATGCTCCCAGATTCTTGAAGCAGACTTACTCAGTCTGAGCAATATGATATCTGATAATACCATCATAACAGGGGACTTTAACACACCTCTTACAGAGCTGGACAGATCCTCTAAACAGAAATTAAACAAAGATGTAAGAGATTTAAATGAGACCCTAGAACAACTATGCTTGATAGACGCATATAGAACACTCCACCCCAAAGATAAAGAATATACATTCTTCTCATCACCCCATGGAACATTCTCCAAAATCGATCATATCCTGGGACACAAAACAAATATCAACAGAATCAAAAGAATTGAAATTTTACCTTGTATCTTTTCAGACCATAAGGCACTAAAGGTGGAACTCAACTCTAACAAAAATGCTCAAGCCCACCCAAAGGCATGGAAATTAAACAATCTTCTGTTGAATAACAGATGGGTGCAGGAAGAAATAAAACAGGAAATCATTAACTTCCTTGAGCATAACAACAATGAAGACACAAGCTACCAAAATCTGTGGGATACTGCAAAAGCAGTTTTGAGAAGAAAATTCATCGCTTTAGATGCCTACATTCGAAAAACAGAAAGAGAGCACATCAACAATCTCACAAGAGATCTTATGGAATTGGAAAAAGAAGAACAATCTAAGCCTAAACTCAGTAGAAGAAAAGAAATATCCAAAATCAAATCAGAGATCAATGAAATTGAAAACAAAAGAATCATTCAGAAAATTAATGAAACAAGGAGTTGGCTTTTTGAAAAAATAAATAAAATAGATAAACCATTGGCCAGACTAACTAGAAATAGAAAAGTAAAATCTCTAATAACCTCAATCAGAAACGATAAAGGGGAAATAACAACTGATCCCACAGAGATACAAGAGATCATCTCTGAATACTACCAGAAACTCTATGCCCAGAAATTTGACAATGTGAAGGAAATGGATCAATATTTGGAATCACACCCTCTCCCTAGACTTAGCCAGGATGAAATAGACCTCCTGAACAGACCAATTTCAAGCACTGAGATCAAAGAAACAATAAAAAAGCTTCCAACTAAAAAATGCCCTGGTCCAGATGGCTTCACTCCAGAATTCTATCAAACCTTCAAGGAAGAGCTTATTCCTGTACTGCAGAAATTATTCCAAAAAACTGAGGAAGAAGGAATCTTCCCCAACACATTCTATGAAGCAAATATCACCCTGATACCAAAACCAGGAAAAGACCCAAACAAAAAGGAGAATTTCAGACCAATCTCACTCATGAATATAGATGGAAAAATTCTCAACAAAATCCTAGCCAATAGATTACAGCTTATCATCAAAAAAGTCATTCATCATGACAGTGAGACACTTTCGTCTTCACAGGCTATACTCTTTGCAACACAGAAACCTTGACTTTGTTTCTTCATCTTTCTTCTCTCGGGTAACATTAAATGTTTAATAGGGTCTTTGGCAACACTTAAGTGCTGAGTTCTAGGATCATAATTTCAACTAAGAACACTGTAATGGGAGTTCATTGCATTTAAATTTCATAGGTCTGAGGGGCAGCACTATGAAAACCTCACGTATCCTGTTAGCTTTTGAGGTCTTTAAAACTGGAACAGGGGAGAAATTCACATTAACAGTAGTGAATCTTTTGTGGCCCTGAAAAAAGTAACAGAGGCTAAAAAGCTTCTGAAGGATTCCAAGCGTTAAGAACCAAAACTGGACCCACACCTTTCCCCACTCACAAAAATTGATTCAAAATGGATAAAGGACTTAAATTTAAGGCATGAAACAATAAAAGTCCTCAAAGAAAGCATAGGAAAAACACTGGAAGATATTGGCCTGGGGAAAGACTTCATGAAGAAGACTGCCATGGCAATTGCAACAACAACAAAAATAAACAAATGGGACTTCATTAAACTGAAAAGCTTCTGTACAGCTAAGGAGACAATAACCAAAGCAAAGAGACAACCTACACAATGGGAAAGGATATTTGCATATTTTCAATCAGACAAAAGCTTGATAACTAGGATCTATAGAGAACTCAAATTAATCCACATGAAAAAAGCCAACAATCCCATGTATCAATGGGCAAGAGACATGAATAGAACCTTCTCTAAAGATGACAGACGAATGGCTAACAAACACATGAAAAAATGTTAATCATCTCTTTATATTAGAGAAATGCAGATCAAAACAACCCTGAGATATCATCTAACCCCAGTGAGAATGGCCCACATCACAAATTCTCAAAACTGCAGATGCTGGCATGGATGTGGAGAGAAGGGAACACTTTTGCACTGCTGGTGGGACTGCAAACTAATACAACCTTTCTGGAAGGAAGTATGGAGAAACCTCAAAGCACTCAAGCTAGACCTCCCATTTGATCCTGCAATCCCATTACTGGGCATCTACCCAGAAGGAAAAAAATCCTTTTATCATAAGGACACTTGTACTAGACTGTTTATTGCAGCTCAATTTACAATCGCCAAAATATGGAAACAGCCTAAATGCCCACCAACCCAGAAATGGATTAACAAGCTGTGGTATATGTACACCATGGAATACTATTCAGCTATTAAAAAAATGGAGACTTCACATCCTTCGTATTAACCTGGATGGAAGTGGAAGACATTATTCTTAGTAAAGCATCACAAGAATGGAGAAGCATGAATCCTATGTACTCAATTTTGATATGAGGACAATTAATGACAATTAAGGTTATGGGGGGGGAAACAGAAAGAGGGAAGGAGGGAGGTGGGTGGGGCCTTGGTGTGTGTCACACTTTATGGGGGCAAGACATGATTGCAAGAGGGACTTTACCTAACAATTGCAATCAGTGTAACCTGGCTTATTGTACCCTCAATGAATCCCCAATAATAAAAAAAGAAAAAAAAAAAAAAAGAACCCTTCTGACTAAGTCTGGATAAAGTACAAAATTTGAAAGTCTCTGAGCTTTTAACTCCTATGGGTTAAGACGATTGGATTATGGTTATAAATTATTTGAGTGTAGGAATTTAACTACAAAAAAATTTAATCTTTGCTAATTTCTCCCTGAATTTTGATGATAAAAGGGGCTCATACTAAAATGTGGACTAGCTCTGGCTTTCTTAGTTATCACGTTTGTCTTTTGCTATAGTAGTGTCTTAGAACTAATGCAGTTGTGTACTGTTTTGATCTATGTTAGGGCTTTCTTGGGACACTTCTGAAATAACCACTAGTGGACTCAAGAAAATCTAAAATGGGAAAACTGTTGGCATATGTATTAAGCACACAAAGGTGAAGTAGGCTGGGTTGTGTCCACATCTTATTGCTTTTGCTAATTGGAGTCTGGTAAGAGAAAGTAAGAGTTTATGCCTCAGTCTTCACCTCTCATTCTTTGGGACTCACCTCCTGAATAAAAAATATTCTGAGCTCTTTCATGATGTAAGATTTACAGGTCAAGGCCAGTGGCTATCCAACTACCTGGATTTAAGTTAGCAGACTTGTTTAATTATGGGGTTCTTGTTAGCAATGAATTTCCATCCAACTCAAAACTATACCAATATAAAACTTGTAATAATGTTACTATTATTATTTTGGCTTCTGGAGTGGGTGTTTATTAGCCCTCTAGACATCAATAAGAGAGAACATAATTTATCCTTTTCTGATGATTTTAGGAAAACAATTTTGTTATGTTGATTAGTTAGTAATAAAATCCAACTCAATGGTTTAAATGAATATAGGTTTATTCTTCTTGTGTAATAATAATGTAGAAGTATGTCACCATTGGCAATGATTGAGCAGTTCAAAGCTATGAAGGATGATCTCTCAGGGATCTAAGTTTACCTTGCAAGGTCACACATTGTCACCCCCAGCTGCAAACATCATAGTCATGTTTAAGACATTAAAAAAGGTAAGAGGAGAGACATATCAGCTATTTCTATTTCTTTCATCAGGAATGCAAAAATCTTTCCAGAAGCTTTCCAACCTATATTCCTTTATGTTCCATTGGCCTGAGCTGTGTCACATGGTCACTTATTACTGCCAGCATTTCTAGGAAAATGAGTAATTAACTTGTCTAGCTTTCATGGTAGAAGGTATCAAATGTGATGGGCACTGATAATGCCTGTTGTAACAGGCGCTGGTGCCTTTGAAGCCAACAAAGAATGTTCTGAGCCAATTGTAATATGGGCAATTCTACTTTCAGAGTTTCTTGACTGGACAAAGTTTTTTCCTTCATTTTTGTAAGGATTTATTGTAGATGGTGATTATTTTCTATGTTTTCTTTTTTGTGTGCATTAACATCTGTTTTTAATCTACTTCCTTACTTTCAAGAATTATATAGCTTGGTGGTAATTCTTTTATGGGAAAATAAAGTTCATGAGCTTTGTGATAGTTTTTCCTCATTTTCAGAGTATTTTCTTTTCTTTTATTCTGGTCCAGGGTAGTTTTTTTTTTTTTTTCTTTTATTCTGGTTTCAATGTCTGTCCATTAACATTAACATTACTGAATGTCTCAATCAAGACAAACAGCATAATTATTTTTAAAGTAAAAATAAAATTCCCATTTTTTAACTTACTTCTAGTTGTTTGTATTTTGGTTTTAAGAAAATAAGAATCTTGGAATGTTCAAGATTTGGATTATTTAAATTCTGATAATACTTAGTGAAAGCTATTCAAAATGTGGTTTCTATTTTGCATTGCCCTTATTGTGACATTGTCACCACTGTCTTTTTATCATTCCTTGAAGCTTAGATAAATAGAAGAAGGTGCTACCCCTACAAATTTAATTCAAATGTTTAGCCAGTTTTGAATTTCATCCAGACTGACATGGGCTTCACATTTAATTCCTGCTTTTCATAAAAACTTAAAGCATGTCCATTAGGAATTTTTCCCCTTTCAACTTTGAAATATTTTATTAATAGAGCAGTATTACATTATGATGTAATGTCTGTTCACTTTGCAGAGGTTTTTCTAAAACATCTTGCTCTGGATTAGCATTGGCAAAGCTTGTTAAATCTGAATGAGTTTATTTACAGTATTCATTGTTACAAATATAACTCCACTGTTGTAAGCTTTCTCCTTCGGCAAAAAATATATAATTGTCCTGTATGGAATCTAATAAAAATGGCATATACAAAGACTTTAGGTCATTCCAAAAAAAGAAATTAAGAGAATTTAGCTTCTAAAATAAAAACTAAGTAAATTTAGTATAAGTAAAAATGGTTGCTTTTCACATACGGAGGTATGCAGTTTTCACTTAACCGTTATTTTCATGTTCTCTCCACGTTCCTTACCCATGGCTCACAAAGTGGAAAAGAAACATACCGATAATAAGCAGTCCTTGGCAAAAATGCTGCACATCACTTTGGTGCGAGCTTGCTGCCAGGATAATTAGTGCAGAATCTGCCTCTCATTATAGATACAAGACAGGCCTTTTGCTCTGTGTGTGCACCAACTACATCCCACCGCCATATTAGATGAGCTCACAGAACAGGGCTGGCAGTGACACTTAGGCTCTTGCTGTCTCAACTTGCTGATTGGAACCAAGGCTGCCAGACCACTACTAACATTGATTGGAGTTCATACTTCATTTGAATGGGTTTGTATTTGGATAAGGTCTTCATTTTCACCTTTCTTGCTATTTCCTGAGAAAAATGAGCAATTCGGTGAGACTGGTGTGCTTTTTAAACCTAGGATTGCTCAGTATATGTGAATCATATTAGATAAAAGGGGGTTATATTCAACAGCATTTTTCACATGGATTTTTCTTCCTTTATTTGTTCTTTCTTTACTTAGCTTAGGAGCTGTGTGTTTGCTAACTGATAGCATTAGATACAGACTTATCATTTATTACAAACTTTTTTTTTTTATCTACAAACAAGAGCAAATTTAAATTGGGGGAAATGACTGTACATCAGCGTTTGGAAAGTTTGAATAAGACTTAAAAAAGGCCACTGGGGAAAAGTTATTCATGTACCTTTTTCTTAGATATGAGTCTTTCCAATGAAATAGAACATCTGTATTCCCACCAGGACCCAGCAGTGGTCAGTAGAGTTTAGAAATGTTACACTGTGTTCAATTCAGTTCAAAGCCATGAAGCATATTTCAAACATTAACTCGAAAGTGCTATTGATATTCATGTAATTTTTTTTAAAAAGCTAAAACTTATGTTAATAATGTTGGACTAGATCATAATTCTGAATCCTTACACACCAATCTTAGGCAATATAAACAGCACACACGTATACACACACACACACACACACATATATATATTGCATTTTCTTCCCATTGAAAGAATTGAAAGAACTTGGGCAAAATGAAGCTACATAGAAAATTGACCTGAATTTCCAGATTGGTTAAGTGTTTGGCACAAACCATCTTGACAATTAGTTAATTCTACCATTTATTTCTGTAATCTCCTCTTTCACAATTGGGTTAAATCAAAAGGCTATTAGAAAACTTAATAGCTTATCTCAGTTATGAAATGAAGTCAGATCTTGTGATTAGAGCAAAGACAGATCCTTTTTAAATAAACCTAACATCTCGAGAGCTTTCAGCATCCTTTTCCTACCATCCAGCAATATTTTTCTACCTTTTTTATACTCTCACCTCTTTCCCTACCACTTGGCTCAAATGCTTCCATGATTACTTCTTGGACTCAGCCTCCATTCATTTAAAAAAGTGAAAGTATTAAAAATATGCATGTATTTAGTACATAAATGTTGCCCTGGGAATATAAAATATAGTCTTTGTCCTAAAAGAGCAAGTCACTTCCACCTGTGTTACTTCCAGAACCCTTAGATATACTTGGGTCATAGACCTTTCCATTTGCAATGCAATATAATTTTACCTTCACTTCTTCCTCTAGACTCTTCAGTGTGAATGTCCAGGATGTTAGTCACTAGCCACATATGGCTATTAATCACTGGATGGGTAGCTAGTCCAAATTGAGATGTCCTGCAAGTGTTGCATACACACCAAATATTAAAGACTTAGAATATAAACACAAATATACAACTCATTAAAGTTTTATATTACAATGACATACTATAATGATAATGCTTAAATTTTTAAAATTTATTTTACCCACTCTTCCTATTTTTACTGTGGCTATTTGAAAATTTAAAATTACAAATGTAGTTAGCATTATATTTCTATTTTACAGCACTACTTTAGACTATACACATCTTGAGAATAAGCATCATGTTTTACCAATTTCTGTATTTCAATATCAATTATGTAGAGAATGAATGTATGTTCAATAAATGTGTTTAACTAAATGAGTGTCTTAATCGCCATCATTAATATTCTAGAGCTAAATACAAGATGATAATTTGGGGAGGCAAAAGTTATGTTAGTACTGAAGCATCAGATGTCCTAAATTTCTTATATTTATTTAAGACACAACAGTTTAGGAATAGTCCTGATATTTTCTTCATATAATTTGACTTAGTTACCTCTATATCATGTTTTTTTGTGTCCACAAACCTTTCTCCATTATTTGACCTGGCACATTATACAGAAATAATTTTCTTTAAATACTGCCTGACTGTTCAGCAGAGGGCCAAATGCTATATGCTGACTCGTCTGGCAGGATCTTTAGCTAGAGATGTAATGAAAAAGATAACAAGTAATAACACAATGCTTGAGCAAATCTGTTCATTTACCACTGGCATTCCAGTTAGAGGTCTGGGAAGCTTCAGGAGATCACAAATCCATATTTCATGCATTGCATAATGGAGTACAAAATCTCTAGGAAATTTGATGTTGCTTTGGGAAGTCCAAGACATAGGTTATCTATCATTTCCTATTGGCTTCCAGAATCTCAGTTTAGCCTCTTAAGACTTTAGGATTTGGGGTTTTCTTTGTTTCTTTTTTTTTCTTTTTTTATTTTTTATTTTAGTGAGAGATGGGAAGATGAGGATTGTGATGGATTCTTATTTGTTGTGCTCCCCAAATAAATAACTAATAGAGTAAAGAAGACTAATAAGATACATCAACTAAACACAAGTTGAACGTCCTTAACTGGAAAACCCAAGATCTGGAATGGTCCAAAATCAGAAAATTCTAAACCCCCGCATGATGCTCCAAGTGAAAAATTTCACACCTGATTTCATGTGATGGGCCACAGGCAAAACTTTGTCTTGTGAATAAAATTATTTAAAATTGCATAAAATTACCTACAGTCTATGTATGGGTATAAAGTGTATATGAAACACAAATGAATTGTGTATTTAGAGTTGGGTCTTATCTCCAAGCTACCTCATTATGCTTAGGCAAATATTCCAAAATCTGAAAAACTCTGTCTCCATGCATTCTTAAAGGAGTATTCAGTGTATACAACATGAAATCCTTAGCCGGGCGTTGTGGCGGGCCCCTGTAGTCCCAGCTACTTGGGAGGCTGAGGCAAGAGAATCGCTTAAGCCCAGGAGTTGGAGGTTGCTGTGAGCTGTGTGATGCCATGGCACTCTACCGAGGGCCATAAAGTGAGACTCTGTCTCTACAAAAAAAAAAAAAAAAATCCTGATTTTGATCCAGAATCCAAAAATGAATATTCATGGGATGAATTATATGACAAAATTTGAATAAAGTGTATAAAATAATAATTGCATTAATGCCCTGTTTCCCCGAAAATAAGACTTATTTTAAGGTGTGCTCCCAAAGATGTGCTAGGTCTTATTTTCAGGGGATGTCTTATCTTTCCTATAAGTAGGTCTTATTTTCAGAGGATGTCTTATTTTTGAGAAAACAGGGTACTAATTTTAGTAATTATACTGTGGTTTTTTGAGTTACATTAACATTCAAATTACTGAATTTTGGGGAAGTGAATTTTCACATTTTATGAAGTTATAAAACCTTGACCATGTGACGTTTTCCGATTTTTTTGCTGCATGCCATTGTTATATTCTTATAATTATTTTATTCTTATACACATAACTATATAATATTTAGAACATATTCATACTGTATTTTCTGAATAAAATAGGGTTTTTCTGGTGACCAAGGAGTATGTTTTGTCAATTATTTCGGATTATTAAAATACATTTAATATAAAATATATTTTTAATATTAATGAAAAATCCATGTAGGAATAAGTTTATTAGTATGTATTGAAATGAAGATAAACTTAATATATATATGGATTTTTCATTATTTTTGCAGGAAAGATTGGGACTGCGACTGTATCTGTAACAGATGATAGAGACCTAACTAGAATAGTGGCAATAAGAATGAAACAGCGGATCCAATTTAAAAGCCTCTTCAGAGGCAATATCACACCACTTGAACGGCAAAGACAAAGCAGAGAGAACTTACATTTTCATTGGAGTTGCTAAGACTGGTAGGCCCTTTTGCGTTATTTTATCACTGCTCATCCTTTGAAAAGCTATTAAAATATACTCCTTAGGATTCATTTCCACAAAACTTTAGATATGAGTTTATTATTACTAAGATCTGGGATATTTGGTTGGAGAAATTTATGAATCAATTAAAAGTGTGTTTCTGTGAGATCAGACTCACCCACATAGATCAGTAAGACTAAAATGTTTTAGAAAAATCATACTCAGTATGGACCACAGTGTTCTTTAACTTTTAAGACTTTCTAGGGGAAAAATATAGATGCTTTAGAATATTAGCACACAAGGAAGGGGCAGCTGATATTTACTCCCAAAAGGTCATAACTTATTTTTCCCTATTTACATTATATGATAAGAATAATCTCTTGATAGAGGAAAAGGAAGGAAGGCAAGAAGGAAGGAAGGAAGGAAGAAAGGAAGGGAGGGAGGAGGGAGGGAGGAAGGATCACTTGTTCCAATATAAATTACATGGTAAATAACTCAGAAAATAACTGATTGAGTCAAAGGCAGATGTGAGAGCTTATAATGCTACACAATCAAAAGTCTTCTTTTCATCAAAAGCTGACAGCAAATGGCCAAGGCCTTCACTTAGTGATGTGCTAAAAAAATCTCTAGGCAAGGGGCAAAATGAATAAAAAGAAAATTACTGCTATTACCCTGAGTTGAAGATGACCAATTAGGCCAAGTCAACCTATGAGGATTCAAAGTCAGTGAGTTGAAAGCTGCATCAGAGACCTGGCCTGCTCTGAATCCCTGGGATCCTACTTCATCTGCTACCAGCAATCACTACTAAAGGCCTGTCAATCCTCTGATAATCAGCACACAGGAATGCCAGCAGAAATACCAGGTAATATATTCCTTAGACTGAACTTGAAATCTATCATCCTTTAAAATCTATTCTTTGTACAGATTTGCTTTCCTCAATTTCCAAACTCTCTTTAGTATTTGCTTCACAATTCAAAAACATGTAAACGAATAGAAAGCCCTTGACTCTGAATTAACTAATATATCTTAGTATTACTTTGATGTACCCTCAATTTAGATTATCTTTATTGTAAGTTTTTTGGGGGATAGGGTCTTACTGTGTTGCCCAGGCTTGTCTCAAACTCTTGGTCTCAAGTGAGGTTCCCATCTCAGCCTACCATGTAGCTGGAATTATAGACACAAGCCACTGCTCCTAGGTAATCTTTAATCTCACATGGTATTAAATCATTCTTTAATGGATTAGTTCAGCAAACTGCTATTTAGCTGGCGCTGGTACAGTAGTTTTGCCATTTATACCAACTGAGAATTGTGCTATTTTCCCAAGAACCCTTCAACTCTTCATTATCTCCACCAACACACACACACACACACACACACACACAGTAATAATCCAAATGGAAACTTTTTATTCCATTGTCTATTAAAAGGAGTGAGTTTGGCGTAACAAATAGCTGACTAGAAGTTGAGTTTGAAGCAGTTGGTGTTGAAGAAAATGCCAAGAATTTTGGATTTAGGGATTATGGGAGTGACTTTAGCTGTAATTTTCTGAAAATGCATCCATTTTTGTTACCTATTTGATAGCCATTCTCCCCTGCAAAGGAATGTAATTAACTCCGGCACCAACAGGCTCTCTTGAGCTATTATATGACAATCTCCAATAATCCTCCAGACAACAAAAGGAGCTGACCAAATCCTAGTTCCAGGTGTATTTCTTTCTGCCAGCCCATGTCCTACTCAGATACAGATGTCAAAGTTCTGAATTGACCAGTCTAACCCTGATACTTCTTATGTCCACGAAAATCCACCTGGCAGTGTGGTAGATGCAACGGCCCTATGAACACTCTGGGCCTAGAAACCATGCCCTATGTCTGGGGAGAATATTGTCCATTTTACTTGCCCCCATTGTGTGTGGCTGCTCTGTTCACTCTGATCCTTGGCTTTGTGTCCAGATTTCCAATACTGTTCTCTCATTGTGGCTCCCTCAAACTGAAGCCTATTTCCAGTGATAGTTTCTTGATCGATTCTGTTTCCACCATGTCATCCCACAGGATTAGTTCTTGAACTCCTCAAATCAATCCATAACACTGACATTGACAACTTCCACCACTCAGTACAACAAAGTCTCTAGAATCAGCTATCCCAGAATAGTAGCTCTTAGCTCTGGGTGTACATCAGAATTAACTGTAAGTTCAATTCCATTCCCTCAAAATGAGAAACACTTGCTTAGTTGGTAACACCAGCCACAGCCCAGTAAGGAAAAAAAAACATATGGAATGTATACACAATTCTAGTTTTGAAGATGTTTCAATCATTTTATGAAGTGGTCAGGCTATAAATCATAACATAAACTTCTAAAGAAATATTCCAGTATGGAAATTATTGTTGTAATAATTAATGCCAATTTTTGCATGATTAAATTGTTTTAATGGTTTCTTCAATTAAGGAATCTTCCTCCCACTCTCCTAGTAATTTCTACTAAATCTTGGCTGCCTCATGTTTCTCAGCTCCTCTGACCCTCTAGGGCAGTGGTTCTCAACCTTCCTAATGCCATGAGCCTTTAATACAGTTCCTGTGGGTCACGACCCATAGGTTGAGAACCACTACTCTAGGTCCATAACCATGGCAAGCTACTGGCACCATACAAAAGCAAATCTTACAAGCCATTTGTCCTACTTTATCTTGCAACATATTACTGTTTTATTTTCTAATATCTCTGGAGATTGACCTAAGGTTTCATCTTGACTCACTGCCACTTATGTTTAGTCCCAATTCTGCATCTTAGGGACACCCTATTCTTCTGCACCATGAACCTAATTTTCCCTCCAGACTGGCAACCTTCAATAGCCTTTGTAAACTTTCCTTGGACATTAGTCTAGTTTTGCAGCCATAACAAAATATCTGAAACTTGGTAACTTATAAACAACAGAAATTTATTTCTCACTGTTCTAAGGGCTGGGAAGTCCAAGCTTAAGGCACTGGCAGGTTTGAGTCTGGTAAGGGTTTGTTTCTTATAGGTCGTGCCAACCTGGTGTCCTCACATGACAGAAAGGATGAAACAGCAAAGGGCAAAAAGGCCTTAGCATGTTCCCTTTGACCTCCTTATAAATTCATTGCCCTCATAACTTAATCACTTCCCCCAAAGTTCCTACCTCTTGGTATCATCACTTTGGAGCTTATGTTTTAACATATGAATTTTAAAGGGATACATACATTCAAACCATAACAGGTATGCACAAATTTCTGGGTTGTAAAGTTATAAGCATTTTTTCTTTCATATGTTTGTATATATAAAGATAATTTAATAATGTCTTTATAATGGAAGATGGGAAGAAAACAAAGTTACTTCCATTTGTATAAAAAGGAAACAATATAATCCACCTAATCAATCTGCTCTCTGGACTTTCTAAATCATCAACTTTCTATAAGCAGAAACCTCATCAAGGTCCCCCTGGCCTTCTCTACTGATGCCCAATTTTTTCTCAAACCCTTCTTGTACACCCTCATTTAGTTAATTTAGGATGCTGTAAATATTACAGCATCCTCATGGCACAATTTTTTTTTTTTTTTTTTTGCAGTTTTTTGCCGGGGCCTGGAACCCACCACCTCAGGCATGTGGTGCCAGCACTCTACCCTTTTGAGTCACAGGAGCCACTCATCATGGCACAATCTTTACATACAGATTTAAATGCTACTCTCCTGGTCCAAAAGATTCTTTGATTCATATGTCAAGAAGAGACCCTGCCTTGCAGTCCTAAGAGGGAAATTTATAGCATTGGAAGCCTTCATCAAGAAAACAGAAAGAGAAGAAGCCAACAACTTAATGGTTCATCTCAATCAACTGGAAAAGGAAGAATATTTCAACCCCAAACCCAACACAAGAAAATAAATAACCAAAATTAGGGCAGAATTAAATCAAATTGAAAACAAAAGGATCATACAGAAGATCAATGAAACAAAATGTTGTGTTTTTTTGAAAAAATTAACAAAATTGATAAACCTTTGGCCAACCTAACCAGAAATAGAAAGTAAAATTTCAAGTATCATCTATCAGGAATGATAAAGGAGAAATAATAACAGACACTGCAGAAATTTAAAAAAATCCTCAATGATTACTGCAAAATCTCTATTCCCAGAAATATGAAAATCTGAAGGAAGTGGACCAATACCTGGAAGCATGCCACCTTCCTAGACTCAACCAGAAAGAATTAGAAATCTTGAATAGACCTATATCAACCACTGAAATAGCATCATCAATATGAAATCTCCCTAAAAAGAAAAGTTCAAGACCAGATGGCTTCACATACAAATTCTATCAAACCTTTCAAGAGGAACTAGGACCTATATTATACAAAGTTTTCCAAAGCATAGAAAAAGAAGGAATACTTCCCAATACGTTCTATGAAGCAAATATCACCCTGATACCCAAACCAGGAAAGGATCCAGTAAAGGAAGAAAATTATAGACCAATATCATTAATGAATATCAATGCAAAAAATATTCAATAAGATCTTAGCAAATGGGATTCAACAACACATCAAAAAAATTATACACCATGATCAAGTTAGTTTTATTCCACGGTTACAGGGATTGATTCAACATACGCAAATCTATAAATATCATACATCACATCAATAAAATAAAAAACAAAGACCATATGATTCGCTCAATTGACACAGAAAAAGCCTTTGATAATATCCAGCATCCTTTCATGATCAGAATTCTTACAAAAATAGGCATAGAAGGGACACTTCTTAAACTGATAGAGGCCATTTACAGCAAACCCACAGCCAATATCATATTGAATGGTGTAAAATTGAAAACATTTCCACCCAAATCAGGAACTAGGCAAGGATGCCCACTGTCTCCACTGCTATTTAACATAGTAATGGAAGTCTTAGCTATCTCAATCAGGCAAGAGAAGGTGATCAAGGATATCCAAATAGGGTCAGAGGAGATCAATCTCTCACTCTTCGCTAATAACATGATTCTATACCTGGAAAATCCCAAGCACTCAACATCAAAACTCTTAGAAGTGATTAAGGAATACAGCAGCATCTCAGGATACAAAATCAATACTTACAAGTCAGTAGCTTTTATATACTCCAACAACAGTCAAGCTGAAGAAACAATCAAAGACTCTATTCCTTTTATAATAGTGCCAAAGAAGATGAATATCTGGGAATTTACCTAACAAAGGATGTGAAAGATTTCTATAAAGAGAACTATGAAACTCTAAGAAAAGAAATAGCTGAAGATGTTAACAAATGGAAAAACATACCATGCTCATGGCTGGGCAGAATCAACATTGTGAAAATGTCCATACTACCCAAAGCAATCTATAGATTTAATGCAATCCCTATTAAAGCACCATTGTCATACTTTAAAGAACTTGAAAAAATAGTACTCCATTTTATATGGAATCAGAAAAAAACTTGAATAGCAAATACATTACTCAGAAATAAGAACAAATCAGGAGGTATCACATTAACAGACTTCAGGCTATAGTATAAATCTATAGTGATCAAAACAGCATGGTACTGGCACAAAAACAAAGTGGTAGATTTATGGAACAGAATAGAGAACCAAGAGATGAACCCAGTTGCTTATCATCATTTGATCTTCAACAAGCCTATCAAAAATATTCAGTGAGGCTGGGTGGCACCTGTGGCTCAAAGGAGTAGGGTGCTGTTCTCATATGCTACAGGTAGTGAGTTCAAACCTAGCCCTGACAAAAAATGAAAAAAATATATATATATAATACATATTTTTTAATATCTCTTCATTGGGGAAAGATTCCCTATTTAACAAATGGTGCTGGGTGAACTGGCTGGTGACCTGTAGAAGACTGAAACTGGACCCCCATCTTTCACCATTAACAAAAATTGATTCTCACTGGATAAAAGATTTAAACTTAAGACATGAAACTATAAAAATACTAAAAGAAAGTGCAGGGAAAACACTTGAAGAAATTGACCTGAGAGAATATTTTATGAGGAGGACCCCCAGGGCAATTGAAGCAACACCAAAAATCCATTACTAAGATCTGATCAAACTAAAAGCTTTTGCATAGCCAAGAGCACAGTAAGTAAAGCAAACAGACAACCTTCAGAATGGGAGAAGATTTTTGCAGGTTATGCTTCTGACAAAGGTCTGATAACTAGAATCTATAGAGAACTCAAACTAATCAATAAGAAAAGAATAAATAACCCCATTTCTATGTGGACAAGAGACTTGAACAGAAACTTCTCTGATAAAGACAGGTGCATGGCCTACAAACACATGAAAAATGCTCGTCATTCTTAATCATCAGAGAAATGCAAATCAAAACCACTTTGAGATATCATTTAACTCCAGTAAGATTAGCCCACTTCACAAAATCCCAAAACTACAGATGTTGGCGTGGATGAGGAGAGAAGGGAATGCTTCTACACTGCTGGTGGGAATGCAAGCTAATACGACCTCTTTGGAAAGAAGTTTGGAGAACACTCAAGGAACTAAAAGTAGACCTACCATTCGATACTGCAATTCATCTACTAGGTATATACCCAGATGATCGAAAATTATTTCACAACAAAGACATTTGCACTAGAATGTTTATTGCAGCCCAATTCATAATAACCAAGACATGGAAACAGCCCAAGTGCTCATCAACTCATGAATGAATTAACAAATTGTGGTATATGTACACCATGGAATACTATGCAGCCATTAAAAAGATGGACACTTCACATCTTTTATGTTTACTTGGATGGAGCTGGAACATATTCTTCTTAGTAAAGTATCTCAAGAATGGAAAAAAAAGTATCCAATGTACTCAATCTACTATGAAATCACTATATAACCACCTAAACGCTCATATGAATGTCAAAACATAACTATAGTCCAGAAAGTAGAAGGGAAGAGGAGAGAAAAGGGAGGGGAGGGGGTCTGGGAGGAGGGAGGGTATTTGTGGGGACCTCACCTAATGTGCATGATGCAATGGTACATTTCAAAACTATTAAGAAATGAGTATAATTGTGTTTGATGTGTTACTTAAACACAATGTAAACTTTCACATTGTATATTGAAGTAATACCCTGAACCCCATAAATGCATCAATGTACAAAGTTACAATTTAATAAAAAATTAATTAAAAAATTAAAAAATGAATTTTAGAAAATAAACAAACAAAAAAAAGAGACCCTGCCTTAGTGGGGCATGTCACACTGAGAGAAGTGATTGAAGATTAGGGGAATATGTGCCTGCAAAAGGCCTTTTCACTACTATAATTATACTTCCACATCATATTTTGGAAAAATTTCAAAAACCAGATATTGCTTCCATAATAAAACTTATGGAAGAGAAAGCTGATTTATTCATTCATTTACAACCATGCACTATTCTAGCTGCAGCACAAAACTTTGCTGGCTCAGTCCGAGAATGAAGATAGGCTGGAGTAGTATTGAGACAAAAATCACTAAATTAAAATATTAGGAAGTTTTCACAATGTGAAAAACTGCAGTTCTACTACATCAAGTCTCAACTCTGAATGTTTTTCAGTGGCCTCCATGATAAAGGTCTAAGCCACTATTAAGGATTGAATGGTTGGCACAAAAAAAAAAAAAAAAAAAAAAAAAACGTGCCCATGCCCTAATTCCTAGAACCTGTGAATATGACCTTATTTGAATAAAGGGTTTGGAAGCTAAAATTAAATTAAAGATCTTGAGATGACATTATCCTGATTTATTCTGGTAAGAGACAAATCCAATGACAAGTGTCCTTATAAGAGAAACACAAGAAGAGAAGGTGATGTGAAGATATAGGCAGGCTAGTAGTGACTGCATTCACAAGTCAGAGCCATATACTCTAGTTTCCAGTCAGGTTTCCATACCCTATAGCAACAGAGGGTGTATATAGTTGGTATAAAATAAATATTTAATAGACTCCAGACCAATTGCTTTATGTAGTTTAAGGACTAGCTCTGATGTTGCAGAGATGGAGAGGGCAGCCCAAATTGATTCAAGATTATTATTCCACTCATATAACACTTGTATCTCACTCTAGGAAAGATACAGTAAAATACAATACATTTTTCCTTTTTTCCCTACCACGAGCTATATCAAACAAGAAAGGAAAACACAGCATGAAGAATTCTAATTTTTTCAACACAATATGCTCAATTTTATTTGCTCAAGTAATTCCAGCTATATACTTTCATTATAATTATAATTATACTTTATATAAAATGTTTTCTGATTGGATATTTTCATTCTTTTCAGATCAAAAACATCTCCATTAATCTATTCTCTTTAGCTACTTGTAAGTAACCCACGAATTTTCATTCGTCAAGAGTGGATTTGGAAATCCATTATTCAATCTGGAATCATTCAGATTTCTAACTTTGATACATAGTAATTATAACCATAAACCAAGACTGTACAATACTCACTACTAAATGTAATGAATTTTTACATTCAAATAAAATAGAAATTTTGAATAAGAACTAAGCATAAAACAGCACTGAAAGCAGTAACAGACTTGTGCAAAAATTAAACAGAAAATAAGAGAAAAGTTCATCAATTATTTTTCTGTATACTTGACCTTAACCATTTAAACATAGTCAGGGCTATAATTACGCATAAAGAAAAGATAAATGACGAGTGACGGAAAGGGAAATAAATAAAACTCTCAGTGAAAAATTTTCTGACAAATATGCCTTACTGCTTAATTTTCACATCCAGAGCTGAGCAACATCTGCACTGCTTGTGTTTCCTTTCATTACCAGGACACCAATCACCCGCTCATTTATCATTCAATAATACAGTATTATTGAAATGTGATGATTCATCGGCTTCCATTGATCAAATAACATCCAGAATTACCTTCCAAACGCTTTGTACATGGAGGTGACTAAATAACTAAAAACCTTCCTTTTAATAATACACTCAAGAAAAGATTCAGCAAACCTGATTTCTTATAATCTCTCCTATTAGCATGGGCCCATACTCTCTCTGCTGGCTCCACAGGCCTTTGTGACACTCTCTCTCCTGTTTATTGATTATTGTGGACATGCAGATTTTCCAGGTTGCAAAGTCTCAGCAAGAGATGCCAGTAAATTGAGGATTTAGTCAACTTAATGTGTTGACCATCCTGAAAGTTTATAGACCCTCGATGGCATGGCAATCACACATCTAAATCTAGTTCTGAGCAAACTGCTGAAGGCAGCTATCACCCACATTTTTCTCCATAGGTAAGTACAGCTTAAGGCAGAAGCTAAATTCAACAAGAGAATGTGGGTGGCTGCGAAAAGACACGATCTCTTTTATATTGAATCTGAAAACTTTCCTATAAGACACATTAGAGTCTCTCTCTCTATCTTCTTTCCCTTCCTCCTTCCTTCACTCTCTCTGAAAATAGAAAAGTGACATTTATAGCACTGGTCTAGGTGTTTCACCTTGCTTATCTCAGTTATGATAACGTTGTCCTTGGAGAAATCAGAGCACTGAATTCATGCCAGCCCACTATTCAGTGGTGATACCACCGGCAAAGGGGCTCCAAAAGATTAATTGGTCATTGGGGAAACCTTAGATCTGAGCTAACAGGGCAGCAAGAAAACTACACACAAAAGTAGTTTTTTGAAATAAAATAATTAGGGAGTAAATGTAAGAAAACATTTTGTTATTCATTAAGAACGGTCTTAAGATATGCAGACTTGGGTGCAGTTATTTAAAGGAAGTTGCAAATACTGGAAGTATAAAGACTACAGACTGTGATCTTTGTCATAGATAAGAATCAAGACAAATCAAGTAGAAAGTACTTAGAATCTAAGAACGTTTAACACTAAGATAAGCTCAGTGTCCAAGGTGGGATCAAATATAGCTGATAACTCAATAGGAATTCATTATTTTAATCATCGTTTTAATCAGTATTTAAATCCAGGAAAGACTTTAAACCACATGCATCTTGTTGTGACCTTGCCCACATATTGTTTTTATTCTTAAAAATCTAGGACATTGAAAGTTAAGCCTAAATCCTAATTCTAGACCTTGTGTCTCTTAGGAGACAAGAAGATGACGTACACATTTCAGGTATATCTAAGTTGTCCTCCTTGGGACGTTTTGAAATTCTCCTTATACCTAAAGTGGCACTAGATCCAAGCCTTGGTTTCCCTTTATTGAAAACAATCCAAATATCCTTGTATTCGGGGATTTATTATTAAAAAGTTAATACATAAGGCAGTGCCTGTGGCTTAAAGTTGTAGGGCGCCAGCCCCATATACTGGAGGCGGCGAGTTCAAACCAGCCCCCGTCAAAAACAAAACTGCAAAAAAAAAAAAGTTAATACATCTACCCAAAAATGCGTAAAAGCAATCTCATTTTGTACAGCATTGAGTGTTATGGACGGAATGTTTGCGTTTCCCTCACTACCCAATTTATATGTTGAAATTGCAGCCTTCAATGTAACGATACTGGGAGTAGGACCTTCAGGTGGTGTCAGGTCATAAGAGTTGAGCTCTTACGAGTGGGATTAGTGGCCGTACAAAGGAGAACTTAGAAGGTGCCCTTGCCCCTTCTGCCATGTGAAGTTACAGTGAGAAGACAGCTGCCCATAAACCAGAAAGTGGGCCTCACCAGATACCAGGCCTACTAACACTTTGATCTTGAACTTCCCAACCTTCAAAACTATAAGAAATAAGTTTTTCTATCTGCTAGCCACCTATTCTATGGTATTTTATAGCAGACGGAATGGACTGAGACTGTGAGTTTTTGTATTTTCAACTGTATTTTCCATTAACAACCTAATACAATTATAAAATTATATTCTCAAGTGAAAAATAAACAATGTCACCACAACAAAAATGACATTTAAGATGGTTAACATTCATTTGATGTATTATCTGAGCTACTCCATGTGTCTCTGAGACACTTTAATGAAAATAAACTACATGAACACACAGTGGATACAATACTCTAGTGATTTTAAAACACATATTCTTCAATTTACTTTACTCAAGCAAAAAAAAAATTATTTATCTACATATATGTGTGTGAGTATATATATATATATATATATATATATATATATATATAGAGAGAGAGAGAGAGAGAGAGAGAGAATTATGTAAAGCAAATGTGACCAAAGAATAATTGTTAAATCTAGAGGGTGTTTTGTTATTCATCTTACCATTCTCTCTACTTTTGTGTATGTTTGACGTTTTCATGATCAGAGGTAACACACACATTTTCAAGTACATAAGGCCAGCAGGTCCCATTCCTTTAGGGGTCCCCATTATCTCATTGGAAGGTGCATGTGAAATACTTGCCTCCAAAATTGATGCTGTGGGCTTTGCCATTACTCAGGTCTAACAGGCTCCTTATTAAAAAATAAGAAAAAAGCACCTAACAAGGCTTATCTAATTGTGTCCAGATCATGTAAATAGCTCATCTTTATCCAAGTTGAACTCTTACAATAACTATCAATCAATGGATGTTCAGACTAGACTCTGACAAATTGCAATGAACAGAATCTAATGCCTCTGATCTGATAAATTTTGGACTAGTACTGATAAAGACAAAACAACAACAATAAAAAGATTTTCCACAAAAGCTTTTGTAGACAAAATATGTAGGTGGTAAGGATGCCCGAACGGCATCCACTGACTTATTTTGCACTGTCCTCTCTATTTCCATCTAACTTGGCAGATGATTAATCTTTCAAATTTGGATATTTTGAGAGGGGAAGTTGGGCAATAAGAAAGTATCAATATATTCACTTTCCCTAATTTTCATAGCAATGCTCCTAAACATGTTTGTTGTGGAAGGCTATGCTTTTGAGTGCCAAGAATTTATGAAAACAAAAGCACGTAGAGAGACAGGGCTCGTTGTAAACCTGGAAGAGTACTTAAAATATGGTTATTTACATAAAGTAATAACAAACATTATTAAAAAAGATAATGTCATCACTAAAGAAAACCATCAGTAACTTCTCACATGCCTTAAATAGGTTAGAAAGTAGCTACTAAATGACACATTTCCATGGTCTATTCTTTCTCACTGAAAATCTTGAGAATATTCTTTCCCCATAGTGATGGTCCTGTATTTGTTTTCTTTTGATGCAGTAATATCCGTACATAAAGACGTATGCAAATCTGTTTGGTCCTCCACATCCTAATTTTAAAAACTTACCTTGTTTTGGCTTTGTTTTACTAGTCAAAGTAAATCATGATTCCTGTAGCTTAGACACCAAACCCTCACAAATGTAGAAAAGATATCCATAAAAATATTTGCTTCGGAAAATAAGAATTTGCGTTTGGGGGCAAAAACTGAGCTCTCATTAATTAGAGCACAAGGGCGTACCTGCACAGTGGGAAATCTGTATACAACCTCTTGCCTCCCACTGCGATAATCTACCTATCACACAGATTTTATCTAAATGTTAAAAATAAACTTATTAGAAAGAAGTCTAGAAATATACGATCGTCTTAAAAGTTCATTCTAATTTTTTGTCTATTTTTTGTTTAGTAAGAATTCTGGCAATTTGAAACATAAAATGCTGTGTGAGAGTTTCACAGTTTGTAATCTTGATCAGATACTCCTTTTCTCAGTACACACTATCTAGGCCTTTTACACTCTCTTTCTCTCACCTTTAACTCACAGATTATTTCTAAAAGCAATTAAAATAAAAAAAATGACAGAAAAGATGAATAATCCATTCTTCGTTTCGTAAAATGTGAGGGATGAAGTTTGAAGTTTTTTTGTTGTTGTTGTTTGTTTCTCCCCAAGTAGTTCATAGCCCACACCCAACCAACTCCCTCTGCCACTACCTAGGCATCCTATTTCTGTGAGAACTAGAAGGAAATGTAAGTCCTCAGAATGTGGCTTCTCTCATCATCGCTGAAGCCATGGTGCGAGGAGCATGCTGGCCCAGGCACGCTGCTGGCTCCTCCTAATTGGGATCCGCGACAGTCACTCAGCATCTCCCCATTTGACTAAGCCTGTCGCTCGCATTCTGTTTCTCAGAGCATCTTCCTCACTGGTCATCCGAAAAGGTAATTCATGTGAAATTAATCTCATTCTATGGGAAATACTATTGAGGTCCTGAAGCCAGTCTTGATTTGTGGGGATTGGAGTCACTCAAACCATTATTTTTGAGCCAGAGGCACTAATAGCAAAGACAATGTTTGATGAGGTAAATATTCCCACAGAAAGAAACCATGAAAAATCAGTAGTGAAATTAATCACTGTTCCTGAATTGTTTTTCTGAGAAATGAGATGCGTTTAAAATAAGCGCCCTCCACTTTTAGAGGGAGCTGGGATGAATGATTATGGTTTCACGGATGCAGTGAGGAAAAGAATTACACCTCATGCACAAGGTGTCTTAAAAATTGAAGATGAAATAAATGTATTTTCTGTATTAAGGAAAAAAATGGAAAAGAAAAAGAAACAAGGCAAGTAATTGCAGCCTCCTTTTAAGGGGTTAAGTGTTTCCATGAGCTTTGGGTCCTGCATTGCGTTTTCGGTGCCTAAGCTTAAAGACACACTTCGCTGAACCCCATCTAGCAAGCTTCATGCTTATGAAGGTGTTCCTCTTGATTGCTTCTCATCTGGGCTACCAAACGATTGGGGAGACACATTGATTTAGTGCAAGAGAACTGTGTTTTACTGTGACAGTTGCTAGGCCTCTGTCAACAAATCAATGTATTTTTTTTCCCCTCTCCTTTTCGTCTTTACTCTCTCCCGTTAGCATCCTGCTGTTACTAGAGATGAAAAACATCTCTATAACTGTCTGCTGATTGACCACTTTCTGATTTGCCAATCACATAAAATGTTTTTATGATGGAAAAGACTAACCCTTCATTCTAAGCAGCTTTTTGTGCACAAATAGTGCAATTCGCTGGAATTCTCTGGAGTGCGGCGGCTGCTCCTGTAATGTAGAATCACAATAAGGAGTGAGCCATATTTTGGAGAAAAATGTCACCTTGATTCCTGAATTTGATCAGTAAGGGCACAAATGCACCCTGTCCATCCAGCAAAATTTGGAGAGTATTTGAGCAGGAGACTCACTTGATCTTCAGCTGTCTAGATAAAGTAGTCATCCTTAATAGCTTTTTGCTCACAAAAATACCTTTGGTTATTTACAATAAGGTGAGGTCGTTAAAAACAAGCCTCCCTTAGGATCACACTATGCACCAGAAATAGAGGTATGGTTTGGAGATAGCAAATACAGAGATGCCCAAAGAAATACTGGATCAAAATGGAAAACTTTTACAGACATATTGCCTAGGATAGAAGACTAGCCTCCTGCTTTCTACCTCTAACTGTGTGACCAAACATACAGAGAAAACCTATACAGGATAAGCAGATTACAACCTAAACACAAGATAGAGCACTCCAGGACTTTTCAATCAGAAGTATATTTTCATAGGTATTTGTATATGATTTTATTCATATGCAAATAAATAACCACATACCAAAATTTTCTTTGTGTCATTCGTGGACAGCATGGTTTATTTTGTCAAGCTAATTTCTCCTCAAACTATTGCTAATAAACTCAAAGGACACAGAGTTTCACCAAAAACTTGTCACATCTCAGTTGGCCAAGACACCAATAATAGGGTTTGAGCACTAGAAGATGCTCCTGGATGTAAACTGCATTTAGCCCTGACTTGCCCTTAACTTCCTGCCAGCTTGATCAGTAAACCATTAGAAAAAAAAGGAATAAAACTCAACGGTCCCGTATAATGTGGAAAAAACACTACTTATTCAGATCAAGGAAAGTATCTCTAACCATTTTAAAAGATGCAAAGAAAACTCTTAATAGGTCATTTTCCCATACCCTAGACAGAAATCCTGGCTGTGTTCTGATCGTCTGATCATTCTCTACCTAGTTCATCCTGGGATACCCTGAAAGCCAGGTGCTACACAAAATCCTGCACGAACAGGGTAGCTATAGTAACGTCTTCTATTTTACCCAACAGCAAAGAAATAGAGACAATTTAAAAAGTAATGGGCCAAAGGTGACAGGGGAAAAGGGTAAGATGAACTTAGTGATTAGGAAAACAGGAAGGTTTCTGGGGAGGGTGCCAGATGAATTCCCACTAAGAAGATCCTGGGTGTTTTCTGGTGCCGATCTGTACCCAGCTATGTTTTGTTAGCACTAAAAAATTAGCTTCCTATTCTAATAAAAAAAAAAATAGCTTTCTTATTGCCATAGAGAAGTAACTAGAATTTTCAAAAGCTTTGAAGTTCATAGTAACATTTAAAAATAGTTACAAACAATAAGTACATCTGATGTTGTTCCAAACGACCAAAAGAGAAAATAACTTAGTATAAAAATCAAAGTTGAAAGAAATCAGTTCTCATACAAAAAAGTTTTTTACTATTTATAATGAAATTTATTGCATCTCTCAAAATATTTCTCCACACTCAACCCTATTTGCTCGTCTCATGACTTTAAGAACCAAAAAGCTTGAACAACAGATACTATTGCATCTGCTATATAAAATATCTACATAGAAAAATCTAACATCAAAACGTTAAAACATATTTATAAATTTTGCACATGCTGCCTTTTTTAACAACAAAATGTGCTTTTATTTTGTTCCATATTCTCTCGTATTCTATGGTTAAGACAATTGTTCATTCTATAAAAAGCAAAATAATTGAATTAGAGCAAACAAGTGAGTATAACCCATTATGACTATGTTGCTCTTGGCTTATTTATGAAGGAAAGGGATCCCTTCTATTATCAGAGAGAAAGATACATTTTTTTATTTTAAGCTCTGAAAATGTTTCTATCATATGTTTTAAAGAAGTTCCTTTCTATCTTCTCTCTTACATATGAAAGAAAAGATTCCAGGTATTTAAGCTTTTATTTACAGTTTTCCTTCACATATGAGAAGGAAACCTTATGTGCCAAGACTCCTCTCTCAATTATCCTAACATGCTGCTGCAGAGGGAAGCAGCTCAACACAAAGTTCTCAAGTCTCAAGTTCATCCCATGTCTAAGACTTTATACATGGCCTAAAAGGACAGAGCTAAAACTTCATTTTCACTAACCCTGGGCTGAAGATTATAATTTGAAATATTGTCTTGTCTGAGATGGTTCGTGTTTAATACTGAAATTATTATCTCTGCTGGCATGAGAAGTGACACATTTGCAGGGACATTTGGGTACCCAGGAAAGAGCGTGGAGTCCGTTTGCACATATGCATGTGCTAAGTGGATAAACAGGTACATTTGCATTGTGTCTTCCATTGTGTTCACCGGAAACAGACACTGAGCTGGACAATTGCATGCAGGAGGTTGTACCCAGGGAGAACTCCTGAGATCTGTACTTACAAGGAAGAGAGGGTGGCAGGACTGGGCAATGGGGGAAGCTAATCAGAAACAGAGCTCGGGCACCTGTCAGTCCTGGGAAGTTATGAGGATAAAATGGCCTCTAAGAGTTGTGCCCGCTTGAGGCAAAGGTTCTGATCTTTATCCCACAGTAGTCTGTTTTGGGCCTTTGGCAGCTTCCCGTTAGTATGTGTGACTCGGTTCCTACAGCTAAGGGCAATGCCCATGAAAAAGCAGCTGTGAACTCATAGCTGGATGGATAGACATATCAGCTAGGAGGAGATGGGGTCTGGGAACGCCATGAAGTAGCCACCAGAGAAAACACATTGTTTATGAAAGACTTTTTTTTTTTGCCTTAATATAAAAATTCAACATTTTATTTACAGTGGCTCATTTTCACAAGGAAAATGTATTCCAGATTGGATGTTTGTTTTATTTTGTTGTTAGGGGCTGTGTGTATGCACCTCAGGCTGTATTTACTTCTAACTGAAGATTAATTCCTCTTAGAATGTTAAAAAGGGGAATTTTGGAAAGATCTGACCCAAACCCCTCTTTTACAAATAAAAGAACTTTTCCCATGTCAAAGGGCTTGTTGGTGGCAGAGCTGTCTGTAGAAGGAGGTTCCAATCTAATTTCCTTTCAGGTTACCATTCTGCTTCATTAATTTAAAAATCTTTGTCCAGTATATGCCTGCCTATACTGAAAATGTTAGTTAGGTTGAGATTAAATAAAACCCACAGATCCCACGTCCATGTAGTTTATAATCTGGAGGGCATCTGTGCTAAAACATGATCCATTGTTACTGAAAATCTTATTGTAAGAAGAAGCCATCACATCATTTATATTAGCTGTTTTATGAAAATCTAGTGTGAAGACACAACCTCTTTTTCCCCCATAGAAATGTGCCGATCCCTCCCCTACTTTAATTATGCAGTCAATTTCAATAATGCTCCCCCTTTGTAGCTATACTCCAGCCCTATCTCAAATAACTATGCCCCATGAGTGAGAGGGCTATGCTTCTTCTGAATTAATCAGACCCAATTCAGGCTCAAGTATACTTTCCTCATTGTTTCAGTTTTCTTCTGTCTCTACTTATTCGCAAATTGATGTTTCCTTTCTCTTTGCATGCCGGATTATTTGTCCTCCTGCCATCAACTGTTCAGTTTTAAGAGAATTTCTGTCAATTTTCTGTGGTCTTCCTGTTCCTTCAGCCCACTGCAGATAATAAAGGCATCTAACTGCAGGGGACAGAAGCTCCAGCTGCCAGCCCTAGGGCAGGTGGCTGAGAAAGTAGTGCATCTCCCTGATATGCTGGAGTGCTGTCATGTAGCACAGCAAGCTTTGGCCAAGGAAGCCTCTCCTGTCCATATGGTGTTTCCAGGTGTCTACTTCTTCTCTCCACTAGGTTTTCATGATTTATGGCAAAGATTACAATAGTGATGATGATGATAATATCTAACAAGCGCTGACACGTCTTTTTTAAATACCACTTCATTTTTATTTTGATCTACAATAGGGATATTTTCATAATTGTTGTTGGAAACATGGCCAACAGTGTATTATATTACCTTTCTTTTTTGCCTGATTCCAGTCTCTCCATACGAGTTTCCTATCTGGCCTCTATGGAGGCATCCTTGTTCATGCTGGAGGTGTTATACTACTGCCAATTTCATCATCTGACAATTGTCCCACATGTTGCTTGTATTTCTACTTTATTTTTGTATAAAATTTGAAAGAACCCCTGCCTTCACCTTTACCAAAATAAAGTAATAAATAAAAATAAAAATAATAGAAAAAAATAAAAGGCTGAAATTCAACATAAAATACTTTTTGTTGCTGTTGCAGTTTGGCCAGGGCCAGGTTCAAACCCGCCACCCTCGGTATATGGGGCCGGTGCCCTACTCACTGAGCCACAGGCGTCGCCCCATATACTTTTTATACAAATGCATATCCAATTCCCACTAAGAATTCTTTTAAAAGTCCTCAACATAGAGCCCCAATACAAAAGCCACTATTCTCTGTTCCCACAGCTTGACTCAAATCAAACCCCAAAGCAGTGGTGAGTAAAAAACATTTGTTTGTTTGCTTGTTGATGAAACCACCTATATTGATGTAAGGCCATAAGGCCAAAACTGTGGTAAAAATCTGATTTCTACAGAAGAAAGTACAGAGCCAAAAGTTAACATACATTTTTTCACAGCTTGCTTACCAGTAATTTCTTACCACTTAGTTAAGATTCACATGTCTTTGACTAGAGTAAAATTTGTGACTTTCCCAATCCCTTCAATAAATAACATTGCTATTATAAAAGCTAAGAGTGATCTTGAGATATATTTCCAGATTCTGAATCTAAGGAGGAAATCTTATGTCAGCCAGACATGGGGCCGTTTATGAGAACTGACTCAACAAGTCTGTGACCCTCTAGCCAGAAACTATCTTGGCACAGAAGAACAATTTATGTTTCCTAACCCTATGAGTTCATCCCCAGCTAATCAATAAACCCAAAGTATCTTTAAAAACCTTAGCTCCATAATTCTCAGGGAGAAATACTTGAACAATTTCCTCCCATCTCTTTGCTTGGCACCTTGCAATATTAAACTCTTTCTCTGCTGCAACTTGTGATGTCTCAATGTATTGACTTTATTCTGGGCAGTGGGCAAGAAAAACTCCATTGGGTATTAACATTATTTTGATGAAGAAATAGAGGAAGAAATTATGGCTTCCATGTATTATTAGAATACAAAGATTCCCTTTGATCAACTCTACCTTTGAATTTCCTTTTCTAATTATGTCTTCCTTTGTATTATTAGAATACAAAGATGCCCTTTGATCAACTCTACTTTTGAATTTCCTTTTCTTTAACAACTGTCACATCTTTCTCCCATTTTCCTTGAAACCTTTTTTCTTAGAGTTGCTTCCTAAAAAATGGATCTTTTCTTTATCTTTTCTTACTCTAATCTTTCCCAAACTGTCCACGAAATCTCCTTATTTTATAGAACCACTTCACAAAATGAAGGAAAACAACTTGGCCCTCTCCAATAGATAACATTTTGTTCCATATGTCAACAGAGTGGAAGGAAGGGGTTGGTGAGTTGTGTGTCTGTGTGTGTCTTTAAGATGAGCAGATTTCAGTGGAACTGAGTTCTTATCTCCAAATCAACTTATTGAACTTTTTAAAAAATAATTCACTTACTGTCTAGCTCCCATGATCTTTCTCAATGCTCATCTTATATCAACAACTTCCTGTTGGAATGTTCTCCCTCCATCTCCCACCAGAATGTCAAACCTATTATATTAGTAAAAAAAAACTCATTATATGTTCAGAGATGTTTGCTTCTTTTAAAACTGTTTAATTAATCTTGTCAGCAAACTGCTCAAAATGTAAAGCTTAGAGTCCTCTCACCTCCTACACACAAGTGAATCTAATTGAAAGTATCTCAAACTCTCATCACCATCTCCATTATCAAGTCTTGCTTCAACCCCTCACATCTCCTTCAGATTTTACAATAGCCACTCAAATAGTTTTAGTTTCCTACCATCAGAAATTGTTTCACCCTTTCTTTCAATAATTTTGCCATGATTAAGAGTTTTTATTTTTTGCTTTTCATTATGGAAATTTTCAAACCTACAGAAAAGAAATGGAAATAATAAAATAAGCCTATGTGTTCATCAAGAAGTTTCAACAGTTCACAATTCATGACTGAGATATTGTGAGTTGTAACAATTATGTATTTGGTCTTTATCTCCACTCCTATTACAAAGCTCCCAAAACTCATGGAATTCCCTAAAATAAAAGAGAGAAAGAGCAGCATAGAGAATCTTTTGTTATTCATAACAATGATTCAATGATGTGACTTTTGGAAAACCTCTTGTTAACCTTAGGATGGAGGTTAGATGCCAGTGGAGCCAACCATGTGCTCAGAAGGTTGGAACTGTCAGCCCCACCCCCTGACTGCCAAGGTCAGGAGAAGGACTGAAGACTGACTTCATCACTAATGACCAATGACTTACTCAATCATACCTAAAAGAAGCTTCCATAAAAACTCAGAAGATGGAGTTTCAGAGAGCTTCTAGGTTACTGCACACGTGGATATGCTGGGAGGGTGGCACACCTAGAGAGGGCATGAGCACATCGTTCCTCGGCCCCCACACCTTGCCCTGGGCATCTCTTCTGCCTAGTTGTTCCTGAGTTGCATTCTTCTCTAATTGAACCAGTCATCCAATAAGTGAACTGTTTCCTTGGGTTTCGTGATGATTCAATGATCCAATGTAGAAAGGGGGTCATGGAACTTCCAAGTTGTAGTGGTCAGTCAAAAGCACAGGTGACAATGTGGACTTGTGTTTGGCAACTGCAGTGAGGGAAGTCTGTGGAAGTGAACCCTTAACCTCTAGGATCTGATACTGTTTCCTGATAGTGTCATGCTTGAGTTAAATATAGGACACTTAGTGGGTGTACACAGAGAATTGGAGAATTGTTTTATGTGGGAGTAAAATTCCACATGCAGTGGCCAGAAGCATTTTGTGAGTAGGAAGAAATAGACTGAGTTTTTCCTTAGTTTTGCAGGGTTAAGGCTCTTGGCCCCCAAATTTTCCCTAAAAAAAAATCACTGACATGAACAGATTCATTAATAGGAGAAAACACATATACATTTATTTAACGTGTATACAGAGGAGTCGTCTACATGGGAAATGGTCCATTTTTGTGCTTAGGCTAGTCACGTAGAAATAAGATTAGAGAAAAGGGGTAAGACCTAATGTTGACAGAGTGGGGACACTCAGCAAGGTCTCCCTGTCTAGATTCCTCTTGGCCTCTCTGAGCAGCATTTCTTCCTTTCAGATGTGGGGCAGCACCCTCTCTGGAATGGGAGCTTTAAGATCCACAGGGAAACAAGGTAGGTCACATAACTTGTGGCCAGTTTATATACAGAATAATTGTTGGTTTTACAGATAGCTTTTGGGAAAAGCGATTCTCATTTCTATGACCTAAAAAAGGGATTCTAGTTTCTGTGGCTAGTCTCAGGGTAGAATAGTACTGAAAGAAAGGAAGACAGGAAAAGGTCAGAGAAAAATTGGTGTTTCTGAGACATTCATTCTGGGGTACAGATTTCTGAGATTCATCATTTCCATCTATATGTCTTATTTCTTAACTATAATTTATTTCCTAACAGCAACAAATTCAACAGAGTTCATGTACCCCCCCATCCATTTTTATTTATTTTTTTTAATAAAAATAAGACTCTGTCTTACTTTGCCACCTTGGTAGAGTTCCATGGTGTCACAGCTCACAGCAACCTCCAGCACTTGGGCTTAGGCAATTCTCTTGCCTCAGTCTGCCTAGTACCTGGGACCACAGATGCTCACCACAACACCTGGCTATTTTTTTGTTATTGCAGTTTGGCCAGAGCCAGGTTTGAACCCTCCACCATTGATATATGAGGCCGGCACCCTACTCACTGAGCCACTGGTACCGCCCCCCATCCCTTCTTAAAGATATCCTTTATAGTTCATTGATAGGCCTAAAGCTAAGCAAGACAAATAGGTCCCCAATTCATATAACAAATATGTGTCCAGTAGTTGTCTTATATGTTTTTATATTGCAGTTTGAATTAGGGTCTGAATATGACTATAAATTGCAATTGTTTCTATGACTATTAAGTCTCATACTCTATAAATGTCCATGCCTCTTTTTATTTTCTTCATTCATTGTTGTCATACTCTATAAATGCCCATGACTCTTTTTCTTTTCTTCTTTCATTGTTGTAGTTGTTGAGGAAAATGGATTGCTTCTTTGGTCTGGGTTTTACAGATTGTATCCCCATGACATGATTTCATATGTTAGCTTATTTTACATGTATTTTCCACAAATTGATAGAACTATGAACTAAAATAAAATTTTAAGGCTCTTGCCACTACTGGATAACTTAATGGACTTCCCTCTCAACCAAGAAAATACCCTAAAACTGAATTGTTAGCCATGAGAAAGGAGATAAGACACACCTCATCACCCCCATCCCTTCTTAAAGATATCCTTTATAGTTCACTAAAAGGCTTAAAGCTTAACAAGACAAACCTGCAGGTTGCCAATTCATACATGAAATATGCATCCAGTAGTTGGTCTCCAATTAATTGACTTCCTCATCTTAAGAAAATTCTAAATATTTAGACAAAGCATCCTTTCATTAACCAGTTACACATCAAATAACCTTAAACCCACCTATAATTTGTTAAGCCCCGAGCTTTGGGATTTCCCACTTTTGAGAACAACCAATGTATGAGTTCTATGTGTTGATTTATGACTTTACCTGTGATCCCTGTTTCCCTGAAATGTATAAAACCAAACTGTAACTCAGACAGTGAGTCTACTTGGTCAAGGCTTCTTGAGTGTGGCTCTGGGCCACGGTACTCAAATTCAACTCAGAATAAACCTCATCAAAGCTATTTTACAGTGTTTGGCTTCTTTTCCATTGACAGAACTAGAGGTGTGATATGTTTTAAATTTAATATTTTAAACAAGAAAACTTCCTAGGTCAGCTTAGATGCTTGTGTCCAGAGGTATACAAAGAATAACAGCTTCTCTCTCTTTTTTTGTTACCAGTTATTGCCTAGATCTATTAATTCATTGGGTATTACAAGCAGAATTGTTATACTTTATCATTGCTTCTTGATTTATTAGTTAGAAATTTTCTATAAAGAAGAATTGTTCCTCATCAATTATTTGCTTACACTAGCCTATAGTTTTAAACTTTGTGCTGTAATCATTTCACAGCCCAGGCCTGACCCCCTGTTAGTCTTTCTCTACCTCCAATGGGTCTAAACGTTCATTAAACAAATAAGACTTCTTTCTCTACCTCTGATGGGTCTAGACATTCATTAAACAAAACATGGGACATACCGTGTTTCATCTCGTTCTTTTTTTTTTTTTTTTAGTGTTTTGTTTTTAATTGTTTCAGGTTCATTGAGGGTACAAAGAATTAGGTCACACTGTTTGCATTCGTTAGGTAAAGTCCGTCTTATAATTGTGCCCCACCCCCAAAAGATGTGCCACATACCATAACCTCCCATCCCCCCTCGCTGCTTCCCTCTTTCCATTCCCTTGTTCCCAAGCCCCCCCACTTTGAATTGATTTGAGTTTTTCTCTTATGTGAGTATGTATTAGATCATCTACTGGCTTCATATTAGTACTGAGTACTTTGGATTCTTGCTTCTCCATTCTTGCAATACTTTGCTAAGAATAATGTTCTTCTTGTTCTGTTAAACATTCCTTCCAAGTTGTAGAAGATTTAGAAAAGATAACCCTCTGACCTTTTACAAGACCTCCAGCAGATGCCCTTTGATCTTTTACACAACATCAAGAGTTACCGAGTTATGGCTGGCATGCCTACCATCTCCTGAACTACACATACATCACATACTGAATGGCACCAGAATGTCCACAAAACAAGAATCAACCACATATAATAAACTCCCTTACCCTAAGTTGGGGCTGGCCCCATTTTAGTCACAGCCCATCTGTGACAGATGTTTTTAATAACCTTTGCTATTAACTATATTTGGCCTGGTTCTTTGTGGCATATTCCACTCTATCATCTACCTTATCTGGACCTATATATTTCTCCTAAGAGTGTGATGATTTATAAGCACCGTGTTTTCAGAAAGTTTTGTACATTCCCAGCATCTAGTAACTACTGGAATATATCAGGCAATTAAGGAATATTTGCTGAATGGGAGAGTGAATGAGACTTTCCAATATAAGTAACTGATGGTGAAATACTTGTATTTATGCATGATTTCAAACACATTTAGACTTGTAGATGCTCATGCTTAATGTCAGAAAGAATTCTTTTCAGTGCAAGTACAATAATGCACTGACAAGTCATATTAACTTCTAATATAGCATTAGCACTGAATTAAATAAAGACATCCTAAATTATAACATTCAGGAGATAAATGTTATTGTAGAATAGATTTGGCACCATGCACTCTTAGCAATAGGAAGTCACCAGTTCTCAAGCATTTTTTTCTCCTGTCACCTGCAGTAACTAGACTATCACTCTAGCAAAGTAGATACATTAGCATTTCAAAGAGAACACTAAACAATCTTCCACTACAATGAGAAGATTGCATTCTGAGTAATAGCATTTATCACTCCCTTAATCTCAAGACTCTCTCCCTTGCCTTAGATGGCACCACAGCCACAGGTATTTTTGCAAATATTACTTTTCATTCTATGTCTACTGGATCTTCCTTTCTTTACAGGCTTTTTTTCTTTCTTTCTTTTTTTTTTTTTTTGAGACAGGGTCTCAGTTTGCCACTGTTGGTAGAGTGCTGTGGCATCATACCTCACAGCAACCTCAATGTCTTGGGCTCAAACAATCCCCTGTCTCAGCCTCCCAAGTACCTGGGACTCAGGCACCCACCACAAGACTCACCTAATTTTAGAGACAGGGTCTCGCTCATGCTCAGATTGATATTGAGCTCCTGAGCTCAAACAATCCATCTGCCTTGGCCTCCCAGAGTATAAGGATTACAGGCATGAGCCACCGTGCCTGGCCTCTTTACAGTCTTTAAATAAAAGCATTCCTCAAACTCTTTGGCTCAAGTGATTCTCTTTCCTCAGCCTCCTGATTAGCTGGGACTATAGGCGTCCACCACAATGCCTGGCTATTTTTAGAGATGGGATCTTGCTCTTGCTCAGGCTTGTCTCAAACCTTTGAGCTCAGGCAATCTACCTGCCTCAGCCTCCCAGAATGCTGGGATTACAGGCCAGGCATGAGCTACCACATAAAACATATTTCTTTCTGCTCCATAATTGCTCCTTAGGCAATGCCATCTGATTATCAACTTATTTCCTGCTCACATCTTTCTTTGAATGTTAGAGTAACATATGCAACTACCTACATCTCACACTGAACATCATAATCTTCCTGCTCTTTTTCCTTTCATTTTTCAAAGTCTCCAAGTAAAACATTAGTGCATAGAGTTAGAACAACTAAGGGCCTGGCATCTGCCATTACTTCTCCCTCCCCTCATACCTCAAATACTATAAAGTATTGTATTTTTCTGTTCTACAGAATAAATACTTCCTAAATGAAACTACTTTCCTTTTTAAAATATTCCTAACTTATACATAATAATTGTGCATGTTTATGGGGTACATGTGATATTTTAATACATGAATACAATGTGTAGAAATCAAATCATGGTGACTGGGATAGTTATTACCTCCAACAGTTATTTCTTTGTGTTCGAAACATTCAAATTCCTCTGTTCTTGCAATTTTTAAATATACAATAAATTACTGTTAATTGCAGTCACCCTACTGTGTTATAGAACACTAGAAATTATTCCTCCTATGTAAGTTTGGACCCATTGATCAACCTCTTCCTATCCCCCCTACCATTCTTTCCAGACCCTGGTAACCACTATTCTACTTTCTGCATGTACAAGACCAACTTGTTTAGATTTTAAATGTGAGTGAGAACAGGTGGAAGCCACTTTTCTTGATTTCCATATTTACTATCCTAGTCTGGGCCATTAAAGAGATTTTTTGGCACTATCGCCAATTTTTCCCAATGATATTCCTATATAAAATCTAGTCTTGAGTCAATCCAGAATAATCTTTTAAAAATTCTTTCACTGCCTTCTTTAAAATCTTTTGGAGGCTTTTTATTATCTGAGGATAAGAAGAAAATCCTTAACATCTCCAAAAAGTTTTGTATGATATAGTCCTCTGTATTCAACACCCCCAATTCCTATTTAAGTCGCATTAGTCCATTTAATTTATTTAGTACACTATATTGTTTAAAGTAGGAATAAGTCTTTGGCACATAGGCTGTTCCCTAGATATGTGCTGGGAAAATTATCAGAATTAAAATTGAATCACTAATGTTAAGAAAACTCTGATAAGTAGAGTCAAGGAGGGCCATGAAGAGAATGTTCTCATGCTTGTATTGGTGTAACAAAAACTATTATTAAAGACTGCAAAAAATCACAGCCTTCCACAAAAGCCAGCACAACCTTAATCCAAAAATACTTCCGAAAGAACATCTGCCTAACAACTCTCTGTCCAACCTCAGACTGGGATCAACATTATTAATCTTTGTAGCTTAAGATAATTATGTAATCCTCCCTCTTTTTCCTTTAATAATCTATGTCTCCTTTTACCTCCCTGAATACACATACAATTTACTACGTCACATATATTCTCTGTTTGTCACTTAGGTTGACAGCACTCTCACCCTCTTGCTTCATCTCACTTATCATCACAGCTTGGCTCAAGCACTTACTCTCCAATAAACATTCTCTGCAGCACCCACCACACTTGCTGCTACCACCGCCAATACTAGGCCAGGAGCCTTTGGTCTCTATACTTCAATATAGCACTTATTACAATGAAATGGTTAATTATGGTTAATTATACTACTTAAAAAAAAAAAATTGGCCTTCCAAACTAAAATGTGAACTTATGAAGGCTAGAGGGCTAAAGCTTTGTCATTCCTTATCACTGATATCTTATTTACTGACACAGGCTCTCATATGTAATATACAATAAATAATATTTGTTGAATAAAGAAAAGAAATCCAGTGAGTTAATGAATAAAGAACTATCATTTTATACTTTTGCTCTCTTGGGTCTCAGGAATTTTCATGTCTGGGACAGAGTAAAAATTTTCTGCTAAGGCCTACACACTCAGTCTTTGTGAACAATTCATAAATATAGTACCCATGTTCTTAGTTTTTTCCAATTTAATTCTACTCAGTTAGCATTTATAAAGCATCCTCTTATAAGCAGCAAGTGATTTAATCAATATACTTTTTTCACTAAATGTCAATTATGAATACTATAGTAAAGGGCATATATGCTTCAAAGTTCTGAATGGCTATTGAAATTATTTATCCCCTCTGGTGCCCACTGGCATAGTATCAGCCCCACTGAGGCTGCTAATACACTTTAAATTTTCCTATTATTTTTGAAGTAATAAAGTTACACTGAGAGATACTAATAGGTAAGACTGCAAAGATTATAAAAGGCTTTGTGCCACTTTTGACTCCTAACATGAAAAGGAGCCTCCATGCTATTATTTAGTTGCCATTATATTTACACATTTTATTGCAGAAAATTGTATTGATGGAAAATTGCCTATAAGGTAATTGACTATGAGTTTTTAAAAAATAGCTTAAAGGCCCACACTGTCCCTTCCAGAGGACCGCTGTACACTATTCAAAAGATATTTGGGGACATATTGCCCCAGTCATTTGTAAATCTAGGGTTCTTGATTATTAGAATATCTATACTACCCAAAGCAATCTACAGATTTAATGCAACCTCCATTAAAACATCAATGTCATATTTTGAAGAACTTGAAAAATAGTCTTTTGTTTTGTATAGAATCAGAAAAAAATATATAGAACCCAATTCTATGAATTAAAGAAAATCTGGAGGTATCACATTACCAGACTTCAGGTTATACTATAAATCAATAGTCATCAAAACAGCATGGTATTGATGTAAAAGTAGAGACACAGATCTATGGAACAGAATAAAGAACCTAAAGATGAAATCAGCCTCATGCCACCATCTGATCTTCAGTAAACCAAACAATAGCATACTCTTGGGGAAAAGAGTACCTATTTAATAAATGGAACCAGGAGAACTAGATAACCACATGTAAAATTCTGAAACCAGACCCACGTCTCTCACCACTCACAAAAATTAACTCATGCTGGATGAAAGATTTAAACCTAAGACAAAAAAATAATAAAATCTCTAGAAGAAAGTGTGGGAAAAACTCTTAACAGTACCAGCCAGGGAAAGATTTTATGCAGAAGACCTCATCGGCAATTACAGCAACAATAAAAATAAATAAATGGGACCTGATCAAGTTAAAAAGATTTTGCACAGCTAAGGACACAATCAACAAAACAAATAGCCTTCAGAATGGGAGAAGGTATTCACACATTACAAATATGACAGAGGGCTAATAACCAGAATCTACAAAGAACTCAAGCCAATCAACAAGAAAAGAACAAAAAAAGAAAGAAAAAAAAACATTAATCACTGAGCATGAAACATGATCAGAACCTTCTAGGGTAATTAATAATTAATAATCAACTTACTCAAGTGTAATTCTGTAAGTAAAATCTCTGAATTAACACATCAGCAAATAGAAGGTAAAATTTCTATAGCAAAGATATTCCCTCTTCAAATCTCTCTCTTACACACAAATGTATATAGATCTTCAGTGTGTTCACTTCTTTCATTTATAAGCCTGAGATTTATTCACATATTACTTTTTAGTAGCTGACATGGGAATATTTTATGGTCAAAATCAGAGATGCTGAAGATTTTATTCACTCAGTGTCCAACATCAATTTTTCTTCTTAAAAATCATCCTCTCATACACAAATTCTAATTAATCTACCTTCTGATTGCCTTTGCTATGAACCTAACTACTCCAAAAAATAAAAATAAAATTAAAAATCTATTTAAGAGAGAAAAAAATCTGTTATCTTAGGATGTACATTTTTACTTTTCAGCAAATATTCATGGTAATGTTTAAAAACAGCTCCCCACCAAGGACTTTCCTGAGTACCCATGATTAAGCCAAGTGTTAAAGAGATTCACAGAGTTATCTGACCATCACTTATTTTTTCCCTACTCTTTGGTATGACAGAAGACATTTAGAACTCTGACTTTAATTTCAAGTGGATTCTCATCCTCACTTTTCAAGGCAGTCTTGCCATTATCAAAGCACACAGATCTATGCCTGTTGTCCCCAACCACTTACCATAGACTGGTAGGAACCAGGCCACACAGAAGGAGGTGAGTAGTGATGATCCAGCCAGGCTTTATGTCTATTTACAGCCACTCCCAACATTGGCATCAAAGCCTGAGCTCCTCCTCCTATCAGACCAGTGGTGTCTTTAGATTCTGATAGGAGCTAGAAACCCACTATAAACAGTGTGTGGGAAAGATTAAGTTGTGTGCACCTTATGAGAATCTAATGTCCTCCCTAACCCATCAGTGGAAACATTGTCTTCTAGGAAATTGGTTTCTGGTGTCACAAACATTGGCCACAGCCAACCTATAGCCCTTCCATACATTTCACATGGCTCTCTTTTCTCCAGCTCCAACAAATCAATCAATACCAATTCCTCCAGATGTGTATGCCTGGATCTAGACACCAAGTTGCGTTCTTATCCTGCCAATCTCATACATGAGAGGATTCCAAATATGGTTGCTCATAACCTGAACTGGAAATTTTTATAAAATGTCTGCAGCAAACTCCGAAAACTCATCTTTTTTAGAGCTGTCAGAGTCAAAAACTATATTCTAACATAATAGCTTTTTTTTTTAATTTAAAGACTTTATTTTATTTACTTATTTATTTATTTGGTTTGGGTTTTTTTTTTTTTGCAGTTTTTTGCTGCACCACCAGCCGATGAGGCCGGCACCCTAACCCTTGGAGCCACAGGCATCACCCAAGACTTTATTTTTTAAAGTAATTTTAGATTTATAGCAAAATGGAACAGAAGGTATAGAGTTGCTATATATCCTCTATCCTCTACCCTCCCTACCCATATACAGCTTCCTCTACTCTGAATTTGCCGCACCATGGTATACATTTGTTACAATCAAGAAACCCACATCCACGTATCATTATCACTCAAAGTCTATAGTTTACATTAGGGGACACTTCTGGTAACCAATGTATAGTAACATATCCAACACTATATTAGCATACAGAACAGTTTTCTTGCCCTAACAATCCTTTATGTTCCACCTATTCATCTTTTCCTCTTCTCTAACCCTTAGAAATAATTGATCTTTTTAATATCTCCATAGTTTTGCCTGTTCAAAATGCCACGTGGTTGGAAATATAAAATGCATAGACTCTTCAGATTGGCTCCTTTCACCTAGTAATATGCATTTAAAGTTCATAATGTCTTTTTATGATTTGATAGCTTATTTCTTTTTAGTGCTAAATGATATTCCATTGTTCATTTATTCCACAGTTTTTCTGTTCACCTACTAAAGGACATCATGGTTATTTCCAAGGTTTGGCAATTATGGATAAAACTTCGATAAACATCCATAGACAAAGTTTTGTGTGAACATAAATTTTCACATCATTTCAGTAAATACCAAGGAGCACAAGTGCTTATTCATATGGTAAGAATATGTTTAGCTTTGAAACAAACAACCAAACCATCCAAAGTGGCTGTACCAATTTGCATTCCCACTAGCAATAAATGAGAGTCCCTGTTGCTTCACGTTCTTTCTAGTATTTGATGTTGCCAGCGTTCTGGATTCTGACCATTACAATGGTAGTTCATTGTTATTTTAGTTTGGATTTCCTTGATTGCATATGCTGTAAGGCATCTTTTCATATGCTTATTTGCCATCTATATATTTCTTTAGGTGATGTCTTTTGCCTCCTTTTAAATTGGGGTGTTCATGTGCTTATTGTTGAGTTTTAAGAATTATTTATGTATTTTGAATAACATCCCTTTCTTTATCAGATATGTCTTTTGCAAATACACATATTTTTTTCCAGTCTATAGCTTATCTTCTCATTAGACATATATTTTTTTCCAGTCTATAGGTTATCTTCTCATTCTCTTAACAGTGGTTGTCACAAAGCAATTGCTACAAACACTTAACAAGGAAGTTGTTAATTTTAATGAAGTCCAGCTTATCAATTTATCTTTCATAGATCTTACTTTTGTTTTGTATCTGAAAAGTCATTGCCAAAACCAAGATCATGTAGAGTTTCTCCTATGACCTTCTTAGGGTTTTATAGCTTCACATTGTGTATTTAGCACTATGATCTATTTTTGAGGTAATTTTTGTGAAGAGTATAAGGGCTGTACCTAGATTCAATGTTTTTTTTCATGTGTATATGTCCACTTATTCCAGCACCATTTGTTGAAAAGACTATATTTGCTCCATTGTGTACCCTTTGTTTTTTGTCAAAGATCACTTAATTATATTTATGTGAATTGATTTGGGGGCTCTCTATTCTATTCCATTGATCAATTCATCTATTATTTGACCAATATCAAATTGTCTTGATTTTTATATCTTTATAGTAAGTCTCGAGGTCAGGTAGTTAGCACCCCAAAAAGAAAGCAAATAAAATTAAAGTCAAGTTCATTACATGTTATTAAATTATGGCCAATCTTCAGGGCTATTACTGTAAAAAATGCAATCAATATGTTATAAAACATTAAACAATGCTCAGTCAATACACACACACAAAAATGCAAAGACTTGTATTATTAAATGTCACTTTATATTATAACTTAACAAAGTAGGATCTTGTTCTTTTAATTGGAGAAACATCCACATTTTCAATGTGAAATTACATTGAATTACATTGAAATTGTGAACTTATGTTGTCAGCTTTTTAGCAAATTAATGAAGTACTCCAGCAGATTTAAATGGAGAGACTTTATGTTTTGTATTCTGCAGTGTTTCCTAAACCACATAAATGAGATATTTTTGGCCATATACCGAGACTAACAGATCACTACTGTTATAGTCAGAGCTGCTGCTGAGCTTTGAAATTCAAATCCCTTCAGGCTCATCCAACTCTCTCTCCCTCTCTTACCTGCCATCTTTACCAAATCTGGCAAACTCACTACAAGCATAAGCTCCAACAGAGGCAACTGGAGCAATCAAAATAAAAGATTATAATATCGTTGAGTATTCATATCTCTCAAGATAGCTTTAGAGTCTGTGCAAAACTTGCAGCTTCCTGGTGTTGTTATTGGAAAACAGAGTGGGAGGAGCGGTGTGTGTTTGTTTTAATATCAGCACCCAGTCATTATAAAATAGTATGTCTTTTTAACCAGAATGGTACATGAACTTTAAAAGTCTGGGTTATTTTATCCTTTGTAATGATGTGGAAATTTTAATTCTGACTGAAAGCAATATTTACTCTTAAGGCTGGAGTAGGATCAAATGATCCAGACATGTCAATATTTGATTCTTATTGATTTAATAGCCCTAAAGAAACACTGACATGTGATAATGTTGCAGGAAGATGAGGCCCAATGGAGTGAAAGAGTACACAAACAGCATGTTTATAAGAGGAGCTTATAAATGCTTATAAATGTTTACCAGCCAGGGGCTTATGGCGTAGAAGAATTCCACATGGCCTAGTTCCCTGACTGACTTGGTCTTTCTCTTTTTATCGACAGTCAAAAAGTTCCAACTCATGGGCGGCGCCTGTGGCTCAGTCGGTGGGGCGCCGGCCCCATATACCGAGGGTGGCGGGTTCAGACCCGGCCCGGGCCAAACTGCAACCAAAAAATAGCCGGGCGTTGTGGCGGGCGCCTGTAGTCCCGGCTGCTCGGGAGGCTGAGGCAAGAGAATTGCTTAAGTCCAGGAGTTAGAGGTTGCTGTGAGCTGTGTGAGGCCACGGCACTCTACCGAGGGCCACAGAGTGAGACTCTGTCTCTACAAAAAAAAAAAAAAAAGTTCCAGCTCATAGGTACCCTTCTCATTGGCCAGTTTGAATCAAGCGGGAGATGCTATTCCAGCCCCTATAGAACTATAGGATTTCACAGAACTTGGAGTTCCATGAAATCAGGTTTATAAATTCCCAAGAGCTGAGTCATCATGGAGAGGACCCTGCAGGTGTATCCTTGTTGAGCTAGACCTGTTCTTGAGAAGACTTGTTCTCCTAGACCTCACCCTTCTCAGGTATCCTATCTCAATAAAGAATAAATACATGCTCCCTCAGATGACATCACAAAAAAGGATGGAGTTGTTTTTCCCCCCCCCAACATGCTCAATTCAAGCCATTAAAGTGAGTTTTAATTTTTATCTAGTCTATGTATTGGCAAGACTCTAACTTAAGTTTGAGGTAGAGCACCACACAAATTCAACTGTTCTGCACAAGAGAATTGAAAAAAAGAAAACAAGAATTCTCAGACAAAAGAAAAAAATTGTTGACTAACACAAGAGTGTTGAATCTCAAGGTGATTGTGTCTCTGAGATGAAGTTAACACCATCTCATCAACTGTAGGCATTAAATCAAGTGTGTCATACAGCCAAAGGCACTAGTTTGTTTTTGTTGTTTTTTTTCTTTAAAGAGAATTAGAAATTAAGAAAAGAGATCAATGTCCATGTTTGGTTCCATTCCAGCTGGAGATAAAGAATTCAGCCAATTCTAGGAAATTAATTGGTTATAATATAACCATGAGGAATTTATATCTCACTTTTGTTTTCAATTTCTGTATTCCCTAACCCTAGAGACAGCATAGAAATCCCGGGGGAGGGAAAGGGTGTTGAATTTTCAACAGAGCATAAAATAGAAATTGTACAATACTCAGAAGAAGATCTGGGATCCTAAAAATCTCAAACCAACATTGGAGTGATGACTTCTTAGTTACAATCATAAGTTTAAAAGGTATCATAGGACAAGGAGAAATGCATAAGGCATACCTATCGTTAACTAAAGGAGGTTCTGTCTCCAGATTGTCCATCCATGGTTTGACAAATGTTAATGAACACCTTCCATGCACAAGATAGTGGGCTGGATACTAAAAGGATTAAAACAGCAAGTGGGTCAGTCCCTGAGAAAATGCACTTACAGTACAATAAGTGGCTAAGACAAATACCATCATAAGACATGCAGAATGTGATATGACTGCATGCGTGCATGTTATGTGCATGCATGTACATGCAGTCTTTTTAAAAAATAGCTAAAAAGTTCAAACAATGAAAAATCAGTCTCAATCACTTAGGGAGGGAAAGGGGATGATCAGGATTGTCTTTATTACTTGATGGCTTTGGAAAAGGACTTTAAACACTAGTGCATTTTTTAAATCACTGAGTTAGATAAAATGCATACACACAAGTAATCCATACTCATTTCAAGACATAGAAAATTCTCATATACCTTTTTCTAGTCAATTCTCAACACAACCAACAACTGTTTTGATTTCTATGAACTTTAATGGACAGGCAAAGGTGGAGAAAATAGCATGAGCAACTATGTAATGTCTCAAGAAACAGCAGGGTTATTGCAAAGAGTGTGCACAGGGAAGTAGTATAAGAAAAATCTTTAAAACTAACTTGGGGTCATTAAGCAGAGATGCCTGAAAACTAGCTACAAGGAGATGTTTGCCTTTCTTTCTTTCTTTTTTTTTTTTTTTTTGCAGCTTTTGGCTGAGGCCAGGTTTGAACCTGCCACCTCTGGTATATGGGGCTGGTGCCCTACTCCTTGAGCCACAGATGTTTGCCCTTCATTCAGAAGATAATGATAAGCCATTTAAGCAAAATGTATTTTTGTAAAATTATCCTGGCCACATGGGAAGTTACACTGTTCTACATTATTAAAGGGGACACCAATGTACATTGGCACACTACATGAATAAACCTCCAGTAATTACAGAAAAGTATAAAATTCCTCTATCATCTTAGCTTAGCACACTTGTACTGGGCCCAAATGTATATTAATATGGTCTTAGTTTAAATATATATTTTCTTTTTCTTATCATTTTCTGTTTCTTTTTCATTGATGTGCATTTGGAAAAAAGTTTTCATAGTAAAGAATGTTTCTGTGTTACAGGCCAAATTCAGCTGATGCCATCAGCAAATAAACATATAAAACAAAAATTGTCCAAGATTGGTATAACTCCTGTGTGAGCCTCATGTGAGACTTCTTTCTTCCTGTCAAAAATGCAGGCATAAATTTGCAGGTAGACTAACATAGGAAAGGATGGAGGAGCAGAATTAAAAATTGGGGTCCCTGTAAATTTCCTGAGCTGCAGTTTCTACCCTAGGATGTCCTCGTCTTCTTGCCATGTGGAATAAATCACATGTTGAATCTACCTAAGGTTTTCTCTGTCTTGTAGTGGAATAAATTTCCAAATAATACTTCATGCAACCTGTGCTCCTTCCTCTTTGGTTTTTATAGAAGAGGGTTGAGAGGTGAGAAGAAAAATCTGGGAATATGGTCAGTAAAATCACTGGGAATCAAAAATTCCTTCTCCCTTCTTGTTAGAAATATCATATATCAAATGTACCATATAATTTTCTTAGTTGCTATTAAAGTTTTCTTGTTAGTATATACCACTCCCCCTTTCCTAGAGCCCTTCATTGCCCTGTTTCTGCCATTAGTACCTCTCATCATACTGAATCAAAGAATGTACCTGACACCACGGCGAACTGCCTGTAAAGCACCGCTTCCTGAAAACCATGGATTCATTGCCTCCAAATAATACTCAGCGATCTCATATCTCTTTCTGCAGGACTTTTTGTCTAGCTATTGAGGCCACTCTCCACTTAGAATATAGAAAACAATTATTAAATAAACAATTATGTTTTTTTTTAATTATGTTTGTTTTTAACATTCAGGGCCCATCATTTTTCCAAAATCCATTCTTTAAAATTGGTCTTATAGAACTTTTAAACAACAAAAACTCAAAGTATACACAAATATGCACACACACACACACACACACATTCTTGCAAATGTGTACATGCATGGATTTCAAGGATAATCTACAGATTTTTACATGCATTCTGTATTTTTTTTTATTAAATCATAAACACATAGATGATGTATACATTAATGCATTTATGGGATACAACATGCTGATTTCATATAGAATTAGGAATGCTGACATCACACTTGTTAATATATACCTCATCTCGTTTACTTAATTATTGTGTTAAGACATTTATACTCTATACTAATAGATCTTACATGTACCCTTGCATCATGCACCACAGGTGTGAACCCACCATTCACCCTCCCTCGATCTTCATCTTCAGCCATAGTTGTGATCTATTCTTCACATGAAAGTGTGAGTGATTATAACTTGCTTTCATAATAGTACTGAGTACATTGGATATTTTTTCTTCCATTCTTGAGACACTTTACTAAGTAGGATTTCTTTCAGCTCCATGGATGGAAACATAAAAGAGGTAAAGTCTTTATCTTTTTTAAGGCTGCATAATATTCCGTGGTATACATATACCACAATTTATTAATCTATTCATGAGTCAATGGGCACTTGGGCTTCTTCCATGACTTGGCTATTATAAATTCAGCTGCAATGAACAATCTGATGCAAATATCTTAGTTATAAAGTGATTTTTGGTCTTTTGGATATATACCTAGTAGAAGAATGCAGTATCAAATTGCAGGTCTACTTTTCGATCCCTGAAGATTCTCCATACTTCTTTCCAAAAGGGATGTATTAGCTTGCGCTCCCACCAGTTCACATCCATGCCTTTTCTCCACATCTATGCCAACATCTCTGGTTTTGGGATTTTGTTACATGAGCCACTGTTACTGGAGTTAGATAATATCTCAAAATGGTTTTGATTTGTATTTCTCTGATGATTAAAGATAATGAGCATTTTATCATGTGTCTGTAGCCATCCCCCTATCTTCTTCAGAGAGGCTTCTGTTCAAGTACCTTGCCCACAATGAAATGGGATTACTTGTTCTTTTCTTATTAATAAGTTTGAGTTCTCTGTGGATTCTGGTTATCAAACTTTTGTCAGAAACATAACCTGAAAATATCCTCTCCCATTCTAAGGGATGTCTGCTTGCTTTACTTACTGTGTTCTTGGCTGTGCAGAAGCTTTTTAGTTTGATCAGGTCCCAGTAGTGTATTTTTGAAGCTGCTTCAATTGCCCGGGGGTCTTCCTCATAAAATATTTGCCCAGGCTGATTTCTTCAAGTGTTTTCCCTACACTTTCTTCTAGTATTTTTGTAGTTTCATGTCCTAAGTTTAAATCTTTAATCCAGTGAGAGTCTATCTTAGTTAATGGTGAAAGGTGTGGGTCCAATTTCAGTCTTCAACAGGTTGCCAGCCAGTTTACCCAGCACGATTTAACTAGGGAGTCTTTTCCCCACTGAATGTTTTTAATTGGCTTATTGAAGATGAAATAACAGTAGCTGGGTTTACCTCTTGGTTCTCTATTCTGTTCCATACATCTACCTCTCTGTTTTTGTGCCAGTACCATACAGTTTTCATCACTATCGATTAATAGTACAGTCTGAGGTCTGGTAGCATGATTCCTCCTGCTTTGTTTTTATTTCTGAGTAATGTCTTGGCTATTTGAGTTTTTTTCTGGTTCCATATAAAATGAAGTACTATTTTTTCCAGATCTTTAAAATATGATGGTGGTGCTTTGATAAGATTGCATTAAATTTGTAAATTGATTTGGGTAATATGGATATTTTAACAATGTTGATTCTTCCTAGCCATGAGCATGGTATGTTTTTCCACTGTTAACATCTTCAGCTATTTCTTTTCTCAGAGTTTCATAATTCTCTTCATAGAGATATTTCATGTCCTTTGTTAGGTAAATTCCCAAATATTTCATCTTCTTTGGCACTACTGTGAACAAAATAGAGTTCTTGACTGTTTTTTCAGCTTGACTATTATTGGTATATATAAAAACTACTGATTTGTGAGTATTGATTTTGTATTCTGAGATGCTACTGTATTCCTTGATCACTTCTAAGAGTTTTGTGGTTGAGTTCCTGGGGTTTTCCAGGTATACAATCATATCATCTGCAAAGAGTGAAAGTTTGATCTCCTCTGTCCCTATTTGTATACCCTTGATTGCCTTCTGTTGCCTGATCACGATGGCTAAGACTTCCATTACAATGTTTAAAAGAAGTGGAAACAACGGGCAACCTTGCCTGGTTCCTGATCTGAGTGGAAATATTTTCAATTTTACTCCATTTAATATTATATGGGCTATGTGTTTGCTGTAGATGGCCTCTATCAGTTTAAAAACCTACCTTCTATACCTATTTTCTTAAGTGTTCTGATCATGAAAGGATGCTGGATGTTGTCAAAAGCTTTTTCTGCATCTATTGAGAGAATCATACGATCTTTGTTTTTTAGTCTGTTTATGTGATGCATTATATTTATAGATTTACATATATTGAACCACCCTTGAAACCCTGGGATAAAACCCACTTGGTCATGGTGTATAATTCGTTTGATATGTTGCTGGATTCTGTTTGCTAGGACCTTATTGAATATTTTTGCATCTATGTTCATTAAAGATACTGGTCTATAGTTTTGTTTTCTTGTTGGGTCTTTTCCTGGTTTGGGAATCAGGATGATACTTGCTTCATAGAATGTGCTTGGAAGTATTTCTTCTTTTTTTATGTTTTGGAAAAGGTTAAGTAATATAGGTACTAGTTCCTCTTTAAAGGTTTGGTAGAATTCTAATGTGAATCTATCTGGTCCTGGACTCTTCTTTTTTGGGAGATTTTGTATAGTTGATTCTATTTCAGTACTTGATATAGGTCTGTTCAGCATTTCCAATTCTTTCTGATTAAGTCTAGGAAGTTGGTGTGCTTCCAAGTATTGGTCAATTTCTTTCAGATTTTCATGTTCCTGAGAATAAAGTTTTTTTCAGTATTAAGGATTTTTTGAATTTCTGAGGTGTATGTTGTTATTTCACCATTGTCATTTCTGATTGATGATACTATGAACCAAAGGTTTATCAATTTTTTGAATTTTTCAAAAAAACAACTTTTTGATTCATTGATATTTTGAATAATTCTTTTGTTTTCTATTTCATTTAATTTTTCTCTAATTTTAGTTATTTCTTTTCTTCTGCTGGGTTTGGGGTTGGAATGTTCTTCCTTTTCCAGTTGCTTAAGATGTTCCATTAAGTTATTGACTTCCTCTCTTTCCATTCTCTTGAGGATGGCTTTCAACACTATAAATTTTCTTCTTAGGACTGCCTGGGCAGTATCCTGCTGGTTCTGATAATTCGTGTCTTCATTATTGTTTTGTTCCAAAAATTTGGCAATTTCCTTCTTAATCTCATCTATGACCCAGCTATCATTCAGGATAAGGTGATTTAGTTTCCATGTCTTTGTATGAGTATGCAGACACCTGTATTGGTAAGTTCAAACTTTTATTGTGTGATGATCTGAGAAATTACAAGGAATAATTGCTATACTTTTAAATTTGCTGAGGTTAGACTTGATCAGTTTTGGAGGATGTTCTATGGGCTGATGAGAAGAATGTGTATTCAGTTTTGTTAGGAAGAAATTTTCTGAATATGTCTGTTAAATTCAACTGTTGTATGGTGAAGTTTAAGCCCAAAATTTCTTTGCTTCATTTCTTATTGGAGGATCTATCCAACACTGCCAAAGGGGTGTTAAAAATCTCCAACTACTATGGTGCTAGAAGATGTTAAATTGCTCATGTCTATTAGGGTCTCCCTTATAAATTGAGGAGCATTCTGGTTGGGTGCATAAATGTTAATAATTCACATCTTATCATGTTAAGTGTTTCCCTTAACAAATATGAAGTAACCATCCTTATCTTTCTCTACTTTTGTTGATTTAAAGCCTAGTGTATCTGCAAATAAAATTGGCACCTCTGCTTTTTTTCTGATGTCCATTTCCCTTGAACCTGAGTCTACATTTGTTCTTTAAGGTAAGATGAGATTCTTGTGAGCAGCAGATATCTGGCCTGAGTTTTTGTATCCAGTCAGCCAACCTGTGCCTCTTAAGAGGACAGTTTAAGCTGCTCACATCAATTGAGAGTATTGATAAGCCTGGTAATATTTTGGGTGTCAAGTTTTTTGCAAGTCCAGTGGACATTTTGAATCTTTTCACCACTGTGGAAATTGGGTTTTGGTCAAGAATTTCAGAGCGAGTTTACTTTGGTGATAGAGCATTGTGCTAGTCATTATGAAGGATGAATCTGAGGATATCCTGAAGAGCTGGTTTGGTTATGGCAAATTTCTTCAACTTGTATATATCATTAAAGTATTTAACTTCTCCGTCATAAATGAAGTTCAATTTAGTTGGATACAAGATCCTCGGCTGAAAATTGTTTTGTTTTAGAAGATTGAAGGTCAATGACCATCTGCTTCTGGCTTGAAAAGTTTCAGCAGAGAGATCTGCAGTCATTCTAATATTCTTCCCCTTGTAGATTATTATTTTCTTACATCTGGCTGCTTGTAGAATTTTCTCCTTCATATTAACTTTGGTGAAGTTAATTACAATGTGTCTAGAAGATGCTTTATTTGGGTTGAGTCATGCTGGGGTTCTAAAATTGTCTGCTATCTGAATTTCAGTATCTCTTGCCATGCTTAGGAAGTTCTCCTCAATTATCTCTTGGAGTAGAGTATCTGTACCTTTTGGACCATCCTCTTCTCATTCAGGGATTCCTATGAGGTGAATATATGAATATATTTGAACACTTTTGGAGTGGTCCCACAATTGTCTCAGGGAATGATCTGTTTTTGCTCTCTACTTCTCTTACTCTTTGAGCATTTGGGAGCATTCAAAAGCTTTGTCTTCAATGTCAGAGATCCTTCTGCCTGCTCCATTCTGTTACCGAGGGATTCTACTGTATTTCTCAGATCTTTGAGGGCTGCAAGTTCTTGCCTAAATGTGTCAAAATCTTTGGTGATTTGTCTTTGAATTCATTTAATTCTTGAGAGAACTTTTGAATTGCTCCTTGAATTTCTAATTCCATTTTACCTCCATTCTTTTAATCTTATTTGCAATCCAAATTCTGAATTCAATTTCTGACATCTCAGCCATTTGTTTATGAATGGAATCTTCTTTTATGTCTTCTTTGTCATTCCTTGGAGGAGTTGATCTACTCTCATTATTCATGTTGCCAGAGTTTTTTCCATTGATTCCACCCCATATTTTTCACCATTAGGCTAGAGAAGCTGGCAAGGTGAAATTGAATTGAGGGCTCTTGGAGTTATAATTAACTAGCCCTTTACCTATGAACTGGGACTGGTGATTGCGGCTTTCCCCTTAGAGCTTTACAAAGGTCCCATTCAGTAGTACAGCCTGAAACTCTGGTGACCTGCTTGGTGTGGTGGGGCTACACGGTTCTGACCTGGTTTCAGCTAGTCATTGTTCAATCCTAGTGAATCAGTGGCTTTGGGCTGAAATCTCAGCTGTGGAGACATACAAGCAACTAAGACACCCTGCCCTCCCACAGGTGACAGCTGAAAGGGGAGAATCCCACACTCTCAGAACAACAGAACTAGGGTACAACCTTGGTGGGTCCCCAGGTGATTGGGCCAGGTCAAGAGTTCCAAACCAATTGTCCCAGTCAACACAAACATTGATCAGGTGGGAGAGTTCAAAAGGTCTTCAGCATCTTTCCAGTAGGGGTCCAATGGCAGCTCAAGTATAACTCACTCTGGTGCTCTGTGGAGTAAGAAAGGCCTGCCCAGCAAAATAGTCCAGGGGGGTTGGTGCCTCCTTCCCCAGCTTGCACCTCCATCACACCCAGGCACTGGTAGCCCAATGGGGCTATAGCCCAGTTCCCTCCAATGAGCAAATGCACCAGGAATATTGGCCTCCTAGAATCAGAGGAAAGTCAATGCCCCATCAGCCAAGCGACCATACTCTGTCACCAGCCAGCTGGGGGAGTTGAAGTCTGATTACCTGGGGTGCTCAATGGAAACTGGGGAGTGTTCCACTTTGAGCTCATTCCAAACCTGAGGTTAACAAAGCAGCAAATATTTTTTGCCCTCAGAGACTGTACTTCTGTCCCAGCTGCTCTGGTCCTCTGGTATACCCCTCTGGCAATCCATAGAATTGGGGAGGTGTCTTCCCAATATTTGACCAGGCAAGATAGCTGTATTAATGCTGGTGCTAGGTAGAAGGTGTCTCCATGCAGGTTCCCATGCTTCAGAAATTCCCAAGCCTCCACCTGTTACGTGGGGAACCAAGTCTCTGTCCACTGCTGAATTGCTCTTTCTCAGAGCCAAGCCAGCCACCTTCCCCCCTATGCCTTTCTGCACTGTTATCAGATTCACAGGTACAGTATAACTGTGCTACCTCATACCATGCAGTGCCCAGTCTTAACAAAGAACCACAAACATTCTGGTCTCTGCAGGGGTTGGGCTTCTAGACTGCCAGGCCAGGGGGGAAAGCAGACTGGGAATTCAAAGTGGCAGGGAAAATATTTGTTCAACCTTTATGCCAGACAAAAGAATGCACAAGCTCACAGCAGGGACTCTCTGGAGGAGTCCCAGCTTTCAGCAACTCACTCCCGTGGGGTGAGAGAAGAGGACCTCAGTTCATTGCACACTGGTAGAGATCTCACAGAAAGCAAGTAAGCAACTCTCTTGGGGGAGGGGATGGACATTCATCCTCTTTGGGGTGGGTTCTATACCTGAAATTTGTTTCCTTGGAGTTGCAGCTTGCCTCAGCAGAGAAGACGTGCAACTATCAATCTCTTATCTTAGCTCGGCTCCCACCCTTCAGCTTTGTTGGGTTCTTTCTTGCCTTTATCTCTCCCTCTGGATAGGAGCTTCTGTTGAAAGCTGGCTTCAGTTGATTATCATCCCCTACTCCCCTTTGCTCTTATTGAAAAAGCCAACATTAGGTTTTAGCAGAACACAAGGTACATTGAAACAAAACAAACAAACACACAAACAAAACAACAATCAGACACACAAACACACAGACACACAACAATCAAAAACAAAAACAGAAAAAAAATTCTAATAGCCTGATATAAGCAATCTCAGCAATCATAAGAGAAAGTGCAGGGCTCAGAGCATAGCCCAGCAGCCAGGGCACCAGACGCACATTAGAGCTGGCAGGCTCCAACCTGGCCCAGGGCTTGCCAAACAACAATGATAACCACAACCAAAAACCAGCCAGGTACTGTGGCAGATGCCTGCAGCCCCAGACACCTGGGAAGCTGAGGGAAAAGAACCATTCAGCCTAAGAGTTAGAGGTTGCTGTGAGCTGTGACACCACAGCACTCCACCAAGGACAACCTAGTGAGATTGTCAAAAATAATAATAATAATTAACAATAATTCCTACAAGAAAGGAAAATGGAAAAAAAAAGCAAAAAAGAACAAGCAAAGAGAGAAAAAAGGCAACAAAATTATATATGTATATACACACACATACATATGATTATACATATGCCAGAGGGATCAACTTTAGTAGGAATATATTTATGTTGCAATATACTGGACACAAGGTGGTGCTGTGAGTGGTTCCCAAGCTTATAGCTGTCTCCTGGCTTGGCTTAAATTGTTCTTGGTGTTGCCTGACCCGCTTGGCACCTAGACCCTGACCAACTGCTGATTCCACCCATCTCAAAAGTTGTTTACAATCAGGTTTCTCAAATTCTCCCTGCAACAGTTCCAGTGAAGTGCGGGATATCTTGGGCCAGTTCCAAGTGTAGGACAATTGTCTGCAGGTGAGACTCAAATTGCTGCACCTGGTCCATGTGGAAAGGTGCCTACTGCAACCGCCATCTCCCAAATTCCAAAACAATGGCCTCTTCCTATCTGAGATCTTTCCCATCTGAGTGTCTCTCCCACCACCTAACTGCAGTGGTGCCACACCAGATGGCACCCCACTCTGGCTGCCTAATTCCACATGGGAGTCCACACTTCACCAGTCTTTCCACACAATATCTAGTTTTGTATCTAGTACAAACTGGGTACTGCAATCCTCCCTAGTAGCGCTGGTTGTCACCACTGCCATCCGCAGCTGCTACAGCCCAGGGCCGAAACTTTCCTGGCAGTCTCTGCAGCTCCGGATTACACTCCAAGTCCAGCAATCCACCACTTCACTGCACACCCTGAACTGCCACTCCACACCAATATTCCATGCCAGGAATGATCTAGCCCACTCACTCTCACATGTTGTTCCAGGAGAGCCGAGCTAAATGTCCTTCCCATCTGCCATCATGCTCTGCCTCTCTCTATTGTAGGTTTATGCAACTTATTCCATTAGATACTTCAACTTTGTCCTATGACTATACTTCTAAAAATATTTTTACCTCTTTTCTTATTCAGCCAACTTTGATATTATCAGCCAACTTGATAATCACTTTATCAAGTACAAAAATGAAATTTTCCTAACAATTGCAATCAGTGTAACCTGGCTTATTGTACCCTCAATGAATCCCCAACAATTAAAAAAAAAAAAAAATGAAGTTTTTTTGTTTAGCAGGCCCAGGCTGAGTTTGACCCCACCACACCCAATGCATGGGGCTGGTGCTCTAACAATTGAGTGTTTTTTGTATCTACCTGGATGGAGCTGAAACACATTCTTCTTAGTAAATCATCACAAGAATGGAGAAGCAAGAATGCAATGCACTCAATTCTGATACGAGGACAACTGATGCTAGTATGTGGTGGGAGATGAGGGAAGGGGGAGTGGAGAGAGAAAGGGCAGAGGTGGTTGGGGGGGTCATGGTGTGTGACACAACTCTTGAGGGCAGGACACAATTATAAGAGGGACTTTACCTAACAAATGCAAGTAATGTAACCTAGTTCTTTGTACTATCAATGATTCCCCAACAATAAAAAAAGAAATGTACAAAAATGAAATTTCATTCAAATGAAGTTGTAAGGACTTTAAACCTATCAAACAATTTGAAAAAGTAGATATTATTACAATATTGAATCTGTCCTTCCAGAAACAAGTGTATTTCTTTTTATAATGTCTTGGTTAAGTTCTGTAGAATTTTAAAGTTAAACCACTTTGAGATAATTGTTACTTCACTTACAGCTGTGAGAAATAATAAAGAAAGATCCATGTACCATTTACTCAGTTCTCCCTAATGGTAACATCTTGCAAAATTACAGCACAATATCACAATAGGATATTGACAGTGATGCATTCAAAATACAGAGCATTTCCATCACCACGGATCTCTGGAGATGCAGCCAGGTTGTTGCTTGTATCAATACTTTGTATAATATGATTTTTATTGCTTAGTCTTTTTCTATAGTATGAATGTACTACAGTTTATTAACCACTCACCCATTGAAAGACATTATGGTTGTTTCCAATCTGGGCCTTTTACAAAAAGATCTGGTATATCATCTGTATTGTGGTTAGCTCCAGTTGCTATTATCAATACCACAGACTGGGTGTATTAAGCAACAGGAATTTATTTTCTCACAGTTCTGGATGGTGAAAGGCTGAGATTAGGGTGGCAGCATGGTTCAGTTCTGATGGAGGTTCTTGCTGTGTTCACAAGTCCCATCCTGGTGACCTCATTTAAATTTACTTCCTCAAGATGCCATCTCTAGATGCATCTAGATGCATTCACTTTGGAAGGATTAGAAAACTACATAATTCAATCCATAGCAAAATCCATGAACATAACTTTTCACATTTCTGGGGAAAATGACCCACAGTGCAGCTGCTAAACAGTATGGTAGTTGTATGTTTCATTTTTACAGAAACTGCCAAACTGGGCCCACTGTGGTGGCTCATGCCTATAATCCTAACATTCCAGAAGGCCAAAGCAAGAAGATTGCTTGAGCTCAGGAATTCGAGACCAGCCTGAGCAAGAGTGAGTCTGTCACTACTAAAAATAGAAAAATTAGGGGGACATTGTGGTGGGCACCAATAGTCCCAGCTACTCAGGAGGGTGGGGCAGCAGGATGGCGAATTCAGGACTTTAAGGTCGCTGTGAGCTATGCTGATATTATGGCACTCTACCCTGGATAAGAGAGTGAGACTCTGTCTCAAAAGCAAACAAAGAAAAAAAACCTGCCAAACTGTTTTCCAGAGTGACTATAGCATTTTACTTTCCCACCAGCAACACGTTGAGTAATCTATGATAATTTCTCTGCATCCTTGCTAGTATTTTGTGTTATTATTTTTTAAAGCCATTTAGATAGATACATCATTATACTGTGGTTTTAATTTGCATTTTCTTAATGGCTACTGAGGTTGGGCATCTTTTCATGTGTTTATTTGCCATCCAAGTATCATCTTCTTAAATACATCCTTCTGCCTTTTGGCCATTTTCTATTTTTTTGTTTTTGTTTTTGTTTTTTTATTTAATTTGTAATTAAAATCATAAGTGTACCATTTATGGGATACAATTTGATGATTTGATATACAATGTGGAATGCTTAAATCAAACTGATTTACATATCTGTCACCTCACTTATGTTTTGTGGTAAGAAATTTAAAATTTACTCTTACTTATTTTGAAATAAAGCCTCGCATTATGCACATTAGGTTCGGCCATTTTCTAAGTGGGTTGTTTGTGTTTGAGTGTTGTGTTTTAAGGTTTTCTTTCTTTCTTTTTTTTTTTTTTAATAAATTCTGGATGCAATCCTTTTGTTGCATATGTGGTTTACAAATTTTTTTTCTAGTCTCTCACTTATCTTTTCTTCTTAATGGAATCTTTCACAGAAAAGATCTTAATTTTAATGAAGTCCTATTTTTAAGTTTTTGCTTTGCAGGGTGGTGCTTTTGGGATCAAGTTTAAGAATTCTTTGGCCCTACATCCCAAAAAGTTCTCTCAGAATATTCTAAAAATTTTATAATTTACAATTTAAATTTAAATCAGCCAGGTATTTTGAGTTAATTTCTATATAAGGTCTGACACTTAGATCAAGTTCTTAATATTTACCTGTGGATATATAATTTCTCTAGCATCATTTGTCGAAAAGGGTAAATCTCCTGTATTGAACGGCCTGTGCACTTTGTCACAAAGTATTTACATGCATCTATTGCATCTTTAATTTTGTTCCTTTGATTTATGTGCCTACTTCTTTTCCAGTCCCACACATTTTTGAATACTAGAGCTATATGATAACTCTTCAGGTTGGGTAAACTGATTCTTCCCGTTATACTCTTTTTCTTCAATTTTTTCTTGGCTATTTAATTCCTTTGCCTTTCCAGGTTCCAATTTAGAAACAAGTTTGTCAATATCCATAAAATAACTTGGGGCCTCAATGGAGATTGCCTTGAATGTATAGATAAAATTGGGAGGACAGCATTTTAACAATATTGTGTCTTCTTACATGTAAATACAGGATAACCTCTTTGTTTACTTAGATCCTCTATGATTCTTTCATCAGAATTTTGTAGTTTTCCTAACATAGGTTCTGTACATTTTTATTTTATATTTGTGTCTAAGTATTTGTTTCTTTTGGATACTCTTATAAATGGTACTTCTTCAAAAATTTTAAATACCAGTTGTTCGTTGCTGGCATACAAAACCACAATTAAATTTTGTGTATTAAACTTATACACTGAATCCTTGCTACACTTGTTAGTTTCAGAAAGTGTTTTTGTTTTTTGTTTGTATGTTTTGTCAATTCTTAAGGATTTTCCACATAGACAGTCATTTCATTTGTGAGTAAATGGCACTTGATCTTGGTATAGAATTCTTTTAAAATATTGCTGAATTCTATTTACTTAAATTTATTTAAGGATTTTGAATCAATATTCATGAGGATGTTGATTGGTACTTTCTTTTTTGTACCATATCTGGTTTTGGAATCAGACTAATACTAGCTTTATAAGATGAGTTTGGAACACTTTTAAGTTTATATGGATAGAGTTTGGAACACTTTTAAGTTTATATGGATAGAGTTGTTCATAGTATGCTCTTATCATCCTTTTGATGTCTGTAGGATCTGTATTGACATCTAGTTCATTTCTGATAGTTATAATTTGTGCTTTCCCCTTTTTGTTAGTTTAGCTAAAGGATTATCGATATTTTTGATTTTTTTCAAAGATACGGTTCTTTGATTTATTTATTTTCTCCAGTGTTGTTAGTGTTGTTGATTTCTGCTCTTCTTCTATCATTCCTTTCGTTTTCTTGCCTTTGGGAACATTTTCTGGAATGGCCATCAGAGCTAGTATTGTACAAGGTCAGACAACTTAAGTTCACAAACTCATCCTAGAAAAAAGTGCTTTGAAGGGTGGGCTCTGGGCTCTGGTGGCCGTGCATAGCTTCTCAAGGGGAGTACTTTAAAGGTGACCATAGTAATATTCAGAGATGAGATCTATAGTACTTTCTCTGGGATAGGTTTGCAAACTTAATTGTCTGACCTTCTTACCTCATACATTTAGTGATAAAAATGTCCTTCCCTGCATTGCTTTAGCTGTGTCCAACAAACTAGTATGTTGTACTTTCATTTCCACCCATTCTAAATATTTTAATCTCCCTTGAGACTTTCTCTTTGACTTATAGACGCTTTAGAAGTATGGTTTTTAGTCTGTAAGTGTTGAGAAAGTTTCTGTTATTCATTTCCAGTTTGATTCCATTGTGGTCAGATGTCACACTCTGCATGATTTCACTTTTTATAATCTTATTTAGGTTTTGTTTTATGGTTTATATGGTTATATGGTTTATCTTGGTGCATATTTCATGGGCACTTGAAAAAATGTAAATGACGTTGTTGGCAGTGGTATGATCTATAAATATTAAATAGGTTCTGTTGGTTGATGACATTGTGGAGTTTATGTTCTTGCTGTTCGTCTGTCTAGCTGATCTGTCCATTTGGGGGAAAGCAGTGTTGAAGTCTCTCATTATATTTGTAAGTTTTTTATAACTGTGGAAATAGTTCTATCAGCTTTTGCTTTATATATTTTATACATTTGAATGCTTCATTGTGTTTGAGATATTTTGTTGGTAGTAGTTTACACCTCACTTTGTTATAGCACATGCCATACTACAAAACACAAATATATATTTACAATATAGAAAAATGTATAGTGAAAGAGGACCTAAATCAAACATATATATAAAACATATCTATGGTATACATATATATATCATTGTTTTTAAAAATAGTTTCTGATTTTTTACTTTTTTACTTTTAAAATTGTTCTTACATCTGTTTCTTAACATAAAAATTCTTATTTTTTTAACATAAAAATTGCAGTAGATTTTGTATATACGCACACACACACACACACAATAACCTATATACATTGTGGATATATACCTTTTAATATAGGATGGCCTTATATATGTACATATAATACATTTTATTATTTAAAACAATGATAAAACTCATCAGGAAGTTCATGTAGATTTACTAGTATATTTTACTAAAATTATAAGGAAAATTTATGTCAATCCTAAACAAAAAACCCCCAAAACAAAAATCCTTTCACATCACTGAATATAAGGGTATGCGTCTTAACTCATTCTCTGAGGCCAGCACTAACCTGATACTAAAACTAAGTACATTATAAGAAAAATACTCTGTGGACTACTATTCCTCATAAAGACAAAAGCAAAAATTCTTCTAAAATTTTAGCAAACAAAATCTAGTTATATGAAAATAGAATTTTGGTCAATAGAATCTAACATATCAACCAAGTATATATCTGATCCCAGCAATTCAAAGCTGGTTTAATATTTAAAAAAATTAACCAATGTTATTAACCACATTAACAAACTAAAAAAGAAAAAAATCATCTTAATAGACTGAAATTCATTTGATAAAATTTCACTATCATTCATGTTAAAAATGTTTAACAAACTAGGAATAGAAAGGAACTTCTTCAATCTATAAAAAGAAATCTCTAAAATAAAAATAAACATTAAATCTAACATCATATTTAATGGTGAAAGACTAGAACTGAACTTTCTCCCTAATATCAAGACCTAGCCATGGGTATCACCATTCATCTATTCTATTCAATATTGTACTGGCTGGTATAACCAGTTTGGTAAAGCAAGAAAATGAACTATAGGAAAACCACTAATTTGGAAAGAAGGTGGTAAAGCTTTCATTATTTCATTATTCTGATTCCCTACAGAAAATCTTGAAAAAATATAAATATCTATACAGCAACTATATGAGACATGAATTGAAGTTCTTTTTAAATATGTATATCCAAATGTTCCAGCACCATTAATTGAGATTATCTATAGAAAATCTAGAAAAATATAAATATCTATACAGCAATGATGGGAGATATGGATTGAAGTTCTTTTTAAATATGTATACCCAAATGTTCCAGCATCATTAATTGAGAAGACTATTTTTTTCTATTAAATGGCCCTTGTAAGTAGCTCTTAGAACTAACATATGAATTTAATAAAATTGAGGATATAAGATAAATACACAAATTTAATTATATTCCTATAAACTAAAAACAAACATTAACTTTTAAAGGTATTTTAAATATAATTCAATAGCATTAAAATTGTAAAATATTTTCATGCAAATATGAAAAATAAGTGCACATCTACATACTTAAAACTATGAAGCATTGCTTGGAGTCATAAAAGAAGCACCAAATAAATGGAAATCTATATCCATGTTCATACGTCAGAAGTCTTTAATATTTTTAAGATACAAATTCTCCCTAAATTGATCTATGGATTCAATAAAATCTAAGATAAAGTCTATGTAGGATTTTTTGGTAGAACTTACAAATAAGATTATATATTTCATAAGAAGTAAAGACCCTAGAATCACCAAAACTTTGAAAAAAAGTTAAAGTGTTCACTTCAAAACCTATTATAAAACAATGGTTCTAAAGATATTATTTTCCTGTAAAGATAGACAAATGTATCAACATAATGAAATAAAGAGTCCAGAAATGGACTTATCGTATATATATATATATATATATATATATACACATACATATATATAGTTTTTTTATAAAGTGCAAAAGTAACTCAGTAAAGCAACTATAGTCTTTTTTCTAGAACGTTTTAATATTCACACCCCCCAAATGAACTTTTATCCCTCATATCATAAATAAAAATTAACTCAACATGGATCAGAGACTAAATGTAAATGTAAATCTAAAACTATAAAACTTCTAGAAGAAAACAGACACAAATTTTTGTATCCTTGTGATACATGTCAGGTGGTGCCTCAGCTCTGGCCTCCACTGGAGGACCTGCCATGCCTTCTGCGGAGCCACCCTGTGGGTGTTGGTGCGGCCAGAGCCTGGGAGGTGAGGGCTGAAGAACCAGGTATGGTGGACAGGGGCCAGCAGAGAGAAAGCCTGCAGGTCCCAAGGAAGTTGAAGGAGCTATGGCATGGCCCGGATGCTGCCCTGCCAATTGCAGAACCATCCTTGGACCTAGAGAGCAGTCCCTTGGCTGCACTACTTCCCCATGAGAATTTCACAGGCTTAAGTGTAATACAGGGTTCCCCCATTCAAAGCTGAATGCTCCCCCACCCCCATTTTCTAGGCCTGGACAATTTCATGTAAGCTTACTAGGCCTGGGCATTTTCTTGAGGGAAAGGCTCGTTCACTTTGCCCCAAGCAGAAGGGACTGTGTCCTTTCATTTCTCACCAAGTCCAGGCCAAATGTAACCACAAAGGACACATGCAACTATATATACCTCTAAACAAAAGATTCAAGTGGAGATTTTCCAACCTGGGTCTTTCCCTCTCACAGGAGATCTGGTGCTTTTGACTTTTTAAAATATTCTTTTCTGTATAATCCTATTTTACCACTTATCTGTGGTCTATGGACTGATTCTTCCAATCCCCAAGACCTAGGACCTACTGAAGAAAGAAATTCTGGTAACACTTGGATTAGGCAAAGATTTCTCAGAAACAATTAACGAAAGTATGATTTATATAAGAAAGAATAATAAATTGGGCTACATAAAAATTAAACTTTTCAGCCCTTTTAAAGATATTGCTAAATGAGCAGATAAGCCACAGACTGGGAAAAAATATTTTAAAATCATATATCTAATAAAGGACATGTATTCAGGTGACTTAAGAAGAAGAAAACATGTAACTGAATAAAAATAAGCAAGTTCTGATATTTCAACAACAAAGACATACAGAAACTAAGTACATGAAACAATGCTGAATACCATTAGTCATTAAGAGAAATTCAAATTAAAGGCACAATGAGGTGATACTACATGTATCAGAATAGATAAAATTAAAAGAATAACCATACCATAAAAAGTTTTTGTGAGAATGAAAAGAATTAGAACTTTCATACAACTGCTAATAGAATTTTTAGAATGGTATAGCCATTTGGGAAAATAGTTTGGTAGTTTCCTTATAAATTAATCATATACCTCCCACAGCACCTAATAATTCCACTTCTAGGTGCCTACCTTAAAGAAATTAAAGTATTCAGGCAAATGTTTGTATATGAATGTTCATAGCCTATTTCTTGTAGCCAAAGGTGGAAATAATTCAGTGCCTATCAACAGGAAAATGGATAAACAAACAATGAATATCCATTCTTAGGAATTCCATTTAGCAGTAAAAGAAAACAAGTAACTATTGACACATGGTACCACATGCCTAAAAATCAAAATGATTATCCTGCATAGAATAACTTGCACAAAATAAGCATACATAGTATTCAGTCTAGAGGCAAGGAAGTGGCGAAGGGCAGACAGCTGGAACCAAATTGCAGCTGGGAATTATTCCCTAGTGAGAACATGCATAGTAAGGAGTTCTTAGAAACTTTTGACTTAGAGGTCATTACCATCTAGTTAGCATAGCATAGGTGGCACTTTCGCCAAAGATTCTGGGGGAAATGCATGCCTAGAAAGGGAAACTCATATATAACCCACTGGTTATGTAACCTGTTATATAACCCCAACCCATCAATCACCCTAATCATTGGAGATGATGACCAATCCTGCCTTGAGAAAGGTGGGACAAACTAGGGGATCCATAAAAGGCCACCTATTCTCAGACTTGGAGGTCTTTCTCCACTTTAAGGAACTTGACCTGTTCCTCTCTATCTGGAAAGTATTTTCTTCTTCTTTTTTTTCTTTATTAAATCATAAACACATAGATCATGTATACATTAAAGCATTTTCACTTTGTACAGCTTCCTTCTTTACTTCTAATCTTTCTGTTATATAATAAACTGTATAAGATGGCTTTGTATTTGCGATCACTCTGTCATCCACTTGACTTGGTACCAGTACTCATTCTTGATACTGATGATCGGGGGACCAGGGATCATCAAGACAGATATAGCAATAGTATATGGTTATACATATACATTTATATATATATTTGTAAAATCAAACCTATCTATAGTCATAGAAAGCAGATCAGTGTTTGTCTTGGGAAAGGCATGGCATCCAGGATAGGTGGAGGGGAAAATTTACAAATGAGCAGGATGAAGATGTTTATTACCTTGATTATGGTGATTATTTCATGGGGAATACACAAATAAAAATTAATCAGATTGTCTGTTTTCAGTTATATAGTTTACTGTATTTAAATTATGCCTCAATAGAATTGTTAAAAAATAAAAAGCAAAACCAGAAAATAATATATTTAGTCATCTTGATTGGTTTTGAAAGCATGAGACTGAATTGATAGGATACTAAGTAAGAAAAATATGAAGCAATGGATTATAGAAAAAACATCTACTCAAGGAGGAGACAAGATGGCTGACTGAAGCCAGCTTTCCACAAAGGCTCCCGTCCAGAGGAGAGTTAAAGGATAAAAATTCAGCAAGTAACCTGGTGGATTTGAGCTGCACTAAGAGAGAAGGTTGTAGAAGGCACATCAACCCCGCTGAGGCGAGCTGCGACCACAAGGATACAAACAAAAGGTACAAAATCCATCACCAAGCAGACGGGATTCCCCTCCCCCATGAGAACAGCTCAGAGTGCCCCACAAACAACCGGGCAGAGTTCAAAGGTCCTCCCACTACACTCCATGGGAGAGACCCTCTAAAAACTGGACCTACCTCCCCTACTGGGGTGCCACGACATCCTCCTGCCAGGCATAAAACTGTATAAACTGTATATGGTCTCTACCTGGAATTCTGAGCTCCCAGCGCTCTCCTTCACTCACACTGGGGTCTGGAGGCCAGTCCCGGTCGGTCGGCAGAGAGGGGACTGCACCAGAGTGGCAGTTCCCTTAGGCACAGTGCGACAGCCATCTTTTGGTGATAATACAGCCAGGCATAAAACTGTGTAAAGCTGTGTGTGTTCTCTGCCCGCAACCCCAGGCTTCCAGCACTCCCCATGCTTCCCTCTGCTCTCGCTCCAAGGTCTGGAGTCCAGTCCCCCAGGGGTCCAGACTCTTGGTCAGTTGCTCGAAGGGTGTAGACAGTGCTGGGCTGAAGCCTGTCGGTGCAGACTCTGGGGTGCGGAGCGGAGAGAGGACAATTGGCTGGAGGGGAGGTACACCGGATCGACGGTTGCCTGAGCCATAGGGCAGCAGCCCTCTTTTGCTGGCAATACGGCTCACTACAGAATATTCTGAAGCCACACCCCCTGTCTCCCTGGGCAACCAGAGACTCTGAGTTTGCCTGAGGCAACATAAACTTGCAAACCAGGGAAACTCCCAGGGTGGGGCTGACCCAGAGGTCTGCTTTATTAAACCTAAGACGCACCTGGCCCTCAGGGGATCGTCAGCCTATAGACAATACAAGAGCAAAGACAAGCTGATTTGGAACTCAATTCAGCTTCTCTTCTGCAGGGTAAACACAGAGTTGTTCTGTTCTGTTCTGTCAGTAACATTAATCAGGGGTGAGATTGGACCTGAGTGAAAACCCCTCAACCTTCATCTAGCACCCGAGGTTGTCAGGCCTCACCTCCTCCTGCTGGAGAGAGGCAGAGCGCAGTGGCCTGGCAGACTTCCTTGTGATTCAGGAAGGTACAAACTCCTGGAGTACCGATTCATTACAGGCAACTGGGTCAGCCAACTGCAGGGCTATCAGTGACTGGGTGTGAAGTGGTGCAAGGTGGGGAAGGAGGCAGCAACCTTCCCAGACTGATTTATAGGCTGGGTGGCTTCTCCTGACTCCAGGCAGCACTGGAGCAAGCCACACCAGAGTAGTCACCAGACCCCTGTGATCCAGTTCCCTGAGACCTCTTAAACTCTCTCACCCAAGACAGGTGCAGACTGAGACAATTGATTTGGACATTTTTGAACTGAACCAATCACCTGAGGACAAATCAGGTGGTGCCCTAGGTGCACGGTGGTAGGAAGGTTTGATTCTTCTTTTCCAATTGTTTGCCGGTGGGGGGCGGGGTGACTTAATTGCTGATATTTCTCCACAGCTGAGACTTCAATCCAAAGTATCTGTTTCACTAGGGTGGAACAGAAACTAGCTGAAAAGAAGACAGAACAATTTAGCCCCACCACACCAGACAGGGCCCCAGTTTCTCAGGCCACAACACTGTACGGGCCCTTGACAAAGTCCCAGGGGAAAAAATCAGAGGGAGTAAAACAACCATGGGGCAGAATCAGAGGAAAAACTCTGGTAACACGAATAACCAGAATAGATCAACCCCCCCAAGGAAAGATATGACAGATGCAATTGAAGATCCCTTTCATAAACAACTGGCTGAGATATCAGAAATCGAATTCAGAATTTGGATTGCAGACAAGATTAACAAAGTGGAATTAGGAATTCGAGGAGAAATGCAAAAGTTGTCTCAAGAATTTAACGAATTTAAAGACAAAACCACCAAAGACTTAGACACACTGAAGCAAGAATTTGCAGACCTCAAAGATATGAAAAATACAGTAGAATCCCTCAGTAACAGAATGGAGCAAGCGGAAGAAAGGATTTCTGACATCGAAGATAAAGCCTTTGAACTCTCCCAAACTCTCAAAGAGGAAGAGAAATGGAGAGCAAAAATGGATCACTCACTCAGAGAGCACTGGGATAATTCGAAGAAGGCGAATATCCGAATCATAGGAGTTCCAGAAACAGATGAAGTGGCCTCGCTGGGCACAGAGGCCCTTCTGCATGAAATTATGAAAGAGAATTTTCCAGACATGCCTAGAGATTCTGAAATTCAGATAGTGGACAGCTTCAGAATTTCAGCATGACTCAACACCAATAAGACATCCCCAAGGCATATCATAATTAACTTCACTAAAATTAATATGAAGGAGAAAATCCTCAAAGCTGCCAGGAGAAAGAAAACCATTACCTTCAAAGGCAAGAATATTAGAATGACTGCAGATCTCTCTGCTGAAACTTTTCAAGCCAGAAGAGGGTGGTCACCGACTTTTAATCTCCTAAAGCAAAATAACTTTCAACCCCAGATCTTGTATCCAGCTAAACTGAGTTTCATTTATGAAGGAGAAATTAAATACTTTAATGACATTCATATGTTGAAGAAATTTGCCATAACCAAACCAGCTCTTCAGAATATTCTCAGACCTATCCTCCATAATGACGAACCCAATCCTATACCACAAAAGTAAACTCACTCAGAAACTTGGGATCAAACTCCAATTTCCACACTGGCTAAAAGATTAAAAATGGCCACCGGACTTTTGAAAAACTCGATACACAAAACTTCACCAGACTTATCAATATTCTCCATTAATGTGAACAGCTTAAACTGTCCTCTAAAGAGGCATAGGTTAGCTGACTGGATACAAAAACTCAGGCCAGATACTTGTTGCATACAAGAGTCACAACTTAACCTAAAAGATAAATACAGACTCAGGGTGAAAGGATGGTCGTCCATATTTCAGGCAAATGGTAATCAGAAAAAAGCAGGTGTTGCAATTTTATTTGCAGATACAATAGGATTTAAACCAACAAAAGTAAGGAAGGACAAGAATTGTCACTTCATATTTGTTAAGGGTAATACTCACTATGATGAGATCTCAATTATTAATATCTATGCACCCAACCAGAATGCACCTCAATTTAAGAGAAACTCTAACAGACACGAGCAACTTGATTTCCTCCAGCTCCAAATCGTCGGAGATTTCAACACTCTTTTGGCAGTGTTGGAGTGATCCTCTAACAAGAAGCTGAGCAAAGAAATCTTAGATTTAAACCTAACCATCCAACATTTGGATTTAGCAGACAACTACAGAACATTTCATCCCAACAAAACTGAATACACATACTTCTCATCAGCCCATGGAACTTACTCCAAAATCGATCACATTTTAGGTCACAAGTCTAACCTCAGGAAATTTAAAGGAATAGAAATTATTCCATGCATCTTCTTGGACCACCATGGAATAAAACATGAGCTGAGTAACAACAGGAATCTGCATACTCATACAAAAACATGGAAGTTAAATAACCTTATGCTGAATGATAGCTGGGTCAGAGATGAGATTAAGAAAGAAATCGCCAATTTTTTGGAACAAAACAACAATGAAGACATGAACTATCAGACCCTCTGGGACACTGCAAAGGCAGTTCTAAGAGGGAAATTTATAGCACTGCAAGCCTTCCTCAAGAGAATGGAAAGAGAGGAAGTTAGCAACTTAATGGGACATCTCAAGCAACTGGAAAAGGAAGAATATTCCAACCCCAAACTCAGTAGAAGAAAAGAAATAACCAAAATTAGAGCAGAATTAAATGAAATTGAAAACAAAAGAATAATACAACAGATCAATAAATCAAAAAGCTGGTTTTTTGTAAAGGTCAATAAAATAGATAAACCTTTGGCCAACCTAATCAGGAAAAAAAGAGTTAAATCTCTAATCTCATCAATCAGAACAACAAAGATGAAATAACAACAGACTCCTCAGAAATCCAAAAAATCCTTAATGAATATTACAAGAAACTTTATTCTCAGAAATATGAAAATCTGAAGGAAATTGACCGATACCTGGAAGCACGTCACCTGCCAAGACTTAGCCAGAATCAAGTGGAAATGTTGAACAGGCCCATATCAAGTTCGGAAATAGAATCAACCATACAAAACCTTCCTAAAAAGAAAAGCCCAGGACCAGATGGTTTCACGTCTGAATTCTACCAAACCTTTAAAGAGGAATTAGTATCTATATTACTTAACCTGTTCCAAAAGGTAGAAAAAGAAGGAAGACTACCCAACACATTCTATGAAGCAAACATCACCCTGATCCTCAAACCAGGGAAAGACCCAACAAGAAAAGAAAATTATAGACCGATATCACTAATGAATATAGATGCAAAAATATTCAACAAGATCCTAACAAATAGAATCCAGCAACACATCAAGCAAATTATACATCATGACCAAGTCAGTTTTATCCCAGGATCTCAAGGCTGGTTCAATATACGTAAATCTATAAATGTAATTCAGCACATAAACAAATTAAAAAACAAAGACCATATGATTCTCTCAGTTGATGCAGAAAAAGCTTTTGATAATATCCAGCATCCCTTCATGATCAGAACACTTAAGAAAATCGGTATAGAAGGGACATTTCTTAAACCGATAGGACCATCTATAGCAAACCCACAGCTAATATCATATTGAATGGAGTTAAATTGGAATCATTTCCACTCAGATCAGGAACCAGACAAGGTTGCCCATTGTCTCCATTGCTTTTTAATATTGTAATGGAAGTTTTAGCCACTGCAATTAGGGAAGAAAAGGCTATCAAGGGTATCCATATAGGGTCAGAAGAGAGCAAACTTTCACTCTTCGCGGATGATATGATAGTGTATCTGGAAAACACTAGGGACTCTACTACAAAACTCTTAGAAGTGATCAAGGAATACAGCAGCGTCTCAGGTTACAAAATCAACATTCATAAATCGGTAGCCTTTATATATACCAACAACAGTCAAGTTGAAAAAACAGTTAAGGACTCTATCCCATTCACAGTAGTGCCGAAGAAGATGAAATATTTGGGAATTTATCTAACAAAGGATGTGAAAGATCTCTATAAAGAGAACTATGAAACTCTAAGAAAAGAAATAGCTGAAAATATTAACAAATGGAAAAACATACCATGCTCATGGCTGGGAAGAATCAACATTGTTAAAATGTCTATACTACCCAAAGCAATATATAATTTCACACCCTATTAAAGCTCCACTGTCATACTTTAAAATCTGGAAAAAACAATACTTCATTTTATATGGAATCAGAAAAAACCTCGAATAGCCAAGACATTACTCAGAAATAAAAACAAAGCAGGAGGAATTACGCTACCAGACCTCAGACTATACTACAAATCAATAGTGATCAAAACAGCATGGTATTGGCACAAAAACAGAGAGGTAGATGCCTGAAATAGAATAGAGAATCAAGAGATGAATCCAGCTACTTACTGTTATTGAATCTTTGACAAGCCAATTAAAAACATTCAGTGGGGAAAAGATTCCCTATTTAACAAATGGTGCTGGGTGAATTGGCTGGCAACCTGTAAAAGACTGAAAGTGGACCCACACCTTTCACCATTAACTAAGATAGACTCTCACTGGATCAAAGATTTAAACTTAAGACATGAAACTATAAAAATACTAGAAGAGAGTGCCGGGAAAACCCTTGAAGAAATTGAGATGGGCGAGTATTTTATGAGGAGGACCCCCCGGGCAATTGAAGCAGTTTCAAAAATACACTACTGGGACCTGATCAAACTAAAAAGCTTCTGCACAGCCAAGAACACAGTAAGTAAAGCAAGCAAACAGCCTTCAGAATGGGAGAAGATATTTGCAGGTTATGTCTCCGACAAAGGTTTAATAACCAGAATCCACAGAGAACTCAAACGCATTAGCAAGAATAGAACAAGGGATCCCATCACAGGCTGGGCAAGGGATTTGAAGAGAAACTTCTCTGAAGAAGACAGGCACACGGCCTTCAGACATACGAAAAAATGCTCATCATCTTTAATCATCAGAGAAATGCAAATCAAAACTACTTTGAGATACCATCTAACTCCAGTGAGACTAGCCTATATCACAAAATCCCAAGACCAGAGATGTTTGCGTGGATGTGGAGAAAAGGGTACACTTTTGCACTGCTGGTGGGAATGCAAATTAATACATTCCTTTTGGAAAGAGATATGGAGAACACTTAGAAATCTAAAAATAGATCTGCCATTCAATCCTGTAATCCCTCTACTGGGCATATACCCAGAAGACCAAAAAGCACGTCTTAACAAAGATATTTGTACCAGAATGTTTATTGCAGCCCAATTCATAATTGCTAAGTCATGGAAGAAGCCCAGGTGCCCATCGATCCACGAATGGATTAATAAATTGTGGTATATGTACACCATGGAATATTATACAGCCTTAAAGAAAGATGGAGACTTTACCTCTTTCATGTTTACATGGATGGAGCTGGAACATATTCTTCTTGGTAAAGTATCTCAAGAATGGAAGAGAAAGTACCCAATGTACTCAGCCCTAGTATGAGACTAATTTAGGGTTTTCACATGAAAGCTATAACCCAGTTACAACCTAAGAATAGGGGGAAGGGGGAAAGGGAGGGGAGGGAGGAGGGAGGTGGGTAGAGGTAAGGGGATTGGTGGGATTACACCAGCGGTACATCTTACAAGGGTATATGTGAAACTTGGTAAACGGTCTGTGAAGCTAGTGAATGATGCCCCATGATCATATCAATGTACACAGCTATGATTTAATAAAAAAAAAAAAAAAAAGAAAAGAAAAAAATAGTTTATAAATGTATGCTTAATTTGTGAGTATAGTAGGTTAGAGTATGAAAAGAATAGGGGTAGCCTGAATGAAAGGCTTTATAGAGGAGGTGGGAACTGAGATGTGCCTTGTAGGTTATGATGTAGAAAGGCAAAGAGTTGAGAAGACCTTTCTCAGGAGAAAGACCCTGAGAATTCAAGTGAATTTCCTAAGTTATACAATGAGATGAGAAATCTGATCTCCTCACACCTACTCAAATTCTCTTCTGTCATAACCTCCCTGTTTTCTTTTTAAAAATAAATAAAAGTAGCAAAGTAGAAAAAAAAATCTACTCAAGAAAAGAAATGTAATTCTGAGCTACATGTCTCTTTTGTGAATATTTATATAATCATAATGATATTTAAGAAACAAATATTGATTTATCAAATTATCAGATAATTATATTGAGAGGAATGGGAAGTGGGGAATTTATGCAGATGGTGATATAAATGATACAAATTATACACTTGCGCAAAAAAGGCCAGTATATAATATAAACTCAATAAATCAAAAATAACAGTATAGTCATACTACCTACTAGATGGAGGTAAGTAATAGAATAAATAAATGTTTGTGGGTTTTTGCATGTGTTGGCGGTAAGAATTTTGAGATGAGAAGACAGAAGTCTGCTGATTTCTACATTTAAGATACTATTTGAATTTTTAACTTATGTATTTAAATCCCTGGGAAGTTTGTGTGTCATTGTAGAAAAAAATTCCAGCCAACACCATTGAAATTAAAATGTTTATTGCAGAAGAAAAGAAGAAAACATTCTGAAAAGAGTCACATTAAATAATTCAAATCCTAAATGTTCCAGATAAATGAAATTCTGCTACATTACTTTAGATTTGCTCTTAATAGAGTCTATCACTTCTAAGAGTTGGTTTGAGATTTCTAATTCACTATACAAAGTTTATAGATTATTTGAGATCTCCAAAGCACTAGAGAAATACAAAATACTGTCTTTCTATTCCTATGACTACTTTCACTCTCTCATAGCAGGGAGATGGAATATTTAAAAACTGGTGCATTGGTATAGCAGTATCTGTGGACATATACAGTATACCTGAGTCCAGCTTTTCGGTTCTATCATTGATATCACAGACATGATTCCTATGTTTTGGGGGCTAAACATGCCAACAGCAAGTTTTCAACATGTCTGTTTGTTTTCAACTATATTACATCATAACAAAGAGGAGAAATAATGGTAATGATAATGGAACCATTTCAACTCAGTACTATAACAAGAGCTCTGATGCCCATTAATAGAAACAGACTTCCAATATTGCACTGATGGGTAAACTAGGTGCTGGCATCAGTGCACAGCTTCCCAAGAGGAGTACTTTGAAGGTGAACATAGTGATATTCAGCAATGAGGTATGTAGCACTTTTTCTAGGGTGAGTTCGCTGACTTACTTGTCTGACCTTTTATGATATGAAATTGAGACATAGATATGATTTTAAAATGTAAAGAAAATTTTAAGAATTTAAATTTTAAGACATTATTCTTAACACTTCACCAGAGCAAAAGCCTTAGACATTTACTATAAGAATGTTTGCAGATGGAATATTTTAAGTACAGATTTAGTAAAGGTGTACAATGTAGTTAATTAATAAACTGAGCAAAACATCAACTCAAATAATACCATAACATATGCTCCTTTCAAATTAATACTCAGCATTAAAATTTTATTTGTGGGTATTCTCCATTTCTATCTTTTTTCATTGCCCCAGGTGTTTGGTTTGGATCCAGTATTGTGTAAGCAAATTTAGTTATAATTTGTCTAATAGAATGTTTTTTTCTGACTCTTCTCAAAGGTTAGTAAACATTAATTACTTTGTAAATGAATAGCCTAGCAGCATTCAAAAGATTCCCAAAGTAAATACATTTATTATGTCATGAATTTTAGGCTTGAATTTGTGTGTGTGTGTGTGTGTGGCGGGGGGGGGGGGTGTGATTCATTTTTCTTTCTTTTTTTTTTTTTTTAAACTAGCATTGACTGACATGCAAAAAAAAGAACTACGATTATGGATACGAGATAATACATTTAGCCTCAAATTATCAGTCTTCTACATGTCGCTCTGGCTATTGACAATCTAGAGCATTACACAAGGTATATCCAGAATGGTATTTGCAATTTATCAAAGAAAAAGCAGTGCTCTTTGCTGAGATGGCAGCACTCACAACTCAAACAATTTAATAAGATTTAAGCATGCTAACTAGTGTCCTCAAGGAAAAATGCCATGCTGGGAACTCATTGTTGATCTGGCAAATTTAATATCTGGAATTGTCAATAGCTTGATTAACATTGCTAAGAAGAGCCTGTACTATTGGTCTCATGTATAGCCTTCACCTCTGCTGCCATGACTGTCGAATCCACATGTTCATTGTGCCAGCACTAGAATGGCTGTGCCAGCACTAGAAGCCTTGCTGATGCAACTGGTTGAGCTAAAATACTCTCTCATTTTTTAGTACATCTTCTATGGTGAATGCTGTCTGGTAGGCATTAAAATATAATTCAAATATCCCCACACTTTGTGCTCACTTCTGTAAACAAGCCTCCACTCCAGTTCTCCTTGCATTCAATCTTCCCAGTGTTTTTTTTCCCCTGGGTTAATCAGCCAAAACATTTGCCACTGTCCATGAGCTTGCATGAATTCCAGCCATGAGCCACTTCTCTTTCTATACTGCCTAAGCTTTGACTATTTTCATGATGTCTGCAAATTTCCATCTTTCAAAGCTATGCCTGATTGCAGATGTCTTAGAACAGCTGCCATTTTTGTCTTACCTACATATCAAGCCAACTCATCCATGAACCAAGCTTGGCTCTTTTCTTTTTCAGTCAGCTGGTTACAAGGGATCTCCATGTCACGAGAAGTCCAAACCACAAACAGAGATCAGATAGCCACAGATACCACTTTATAAGCCTAATTTCAAACATCTAGCCCAGGTAAACTGTCATATGATTACAGCTGCAGCCAATTCAAGAAAGCAATGGCATGAGAGCTATAAATTATAACTCTCCAGCTAAGCTCAAGCAACTCACACAACTGTTTTATGGCATTAAATTTTTGGCAGTTTGTTACTTAATCATAAGTAATTAAACAACTTTTATACCCTTTTTGATTCACAACTGATAAAAAAAAAAATTAACTTTTACCAACCTGTTTTGCGTCAGGGGTTACTTGTAGTCTAGGTACCATCCACAATAGAGATGTCTTTGCTAGGGAGTTGATTTAACCCCTCATCTATATTCTCACACCACTCCTGGTAACAAAAGATAAAGTTCAGGTTTTCCAAGAAGTAGGTTTTTGAGACAGAAATTAGAGTACAGGGAATTTCTTAGGAGTTCTTAGGATTAAGAAATACAGAGTGGAGGGATGAAAAGGGAACTAGTCAGATAAAATATTGAGTTGGGATGAAGTCTCAATAAAGTCCTCAGTTCAATTCATAGGAAGCTCTGAAGCTAGGAAAGCTCTTCAAAGTTGTCACCTGCCTTGGGGAGGGGGCTAAACCTTTCTATTGCTACAAAGACCAGTTGATGAAAGCAGGTTGCCTCAGAAAATAGGACATGACCTTAGGCAGGTACAAATTACCAAAGGAAGTGTTCAGAGAGCCCTGACAGAGGCACTCAGTCAGCAGTGCCCTAGCAGTGAGGGAGTAAGTCTCAAAAGGAAGATCCAAGTGGTTTCTTGAACAGCATCTCTGACACCAACCTTCCCTCTTCTTTGCCTGTTAACGTTTTAACCAATATTGAAATATTACCTTAGATGTGTGTTCTATCAACTCATATTATTTCCTCACTCCATTCTATAGTCTAAGTAGATGTCCCCCACTACACACGTTTCCAAAGCACCTTCTTCTTGCTTTTCTACAGTACTTATCACATCTTATTATAGTTACTTATTTTCTTGTTTTTCTCTCCCTTGATTAGACTATACGTTCTAGGAGAGAAGAGAATGTGTGTGTTTTAGGTAAAGACAGCGATAACTATAATCCTAGCCATAGAGTAATACTTCAAATATGAACAGAGAAAGTAGGCAAGCACTTTATAAACATGTGCTATTATCACTATGATTTAGCAGGTGTTAACTTAAAGGGGATGAGTTTGTAGTTTCAGATGCCTACCTCAGTGTAATCCCTGGGGTATACTCTCAGCTTCAACACTTGAAAATCTATTTATATAATCCATTCCCTAAACAATCTTATTCCCTAAATAAGAAAAATTACATGATCATATTATTAAAGGCAGAAAATTTAGTTGACAAAATTCTAAAAACATTCATCATAAAAATTCAGAGATAAGATACAGAAGGGCACTTCCTCAACTTGACATAAAAAAAAAAAAAGTTAAAAATCCGTAGGCAGCACCTATGGCTCAAAGGAGTAGGGCGCTGGCCCCATATACTGGAGGTGGCAGGTTCAAACCTGACCTAGGCCAAAAACTGCAAAAAAAAAAAAAAAAAAAGTTAAAAATCCTACAACTAATATTAACCTTAATGATATGAAACCAGGCTTTCCCTCTCATAGCAGATACAAGGCAAGAACATCCCCTCTGAACATTCCTATTCAACATCATACTGGAATTTCTAGTTAATAAAATAAAAAAGAAAAGGAAAGAAAAAAAAGAAAAGGAAAGAGAAAAGAGTAAAGGAAAGAAAGAAGAAAAAAGAAAAGAGAAATGCAATAAGGCAATAAAAGGAAATAAAAGATATAGTGATTAGAAAAGATAAATCCATCTTTGTGCACGAATACGTGATTGTCTATGAAGGAAATACCAAAGAATCAACAATAAAAAATTCTTGGAACTAATAACAAATTCCAGGAAAGTTGCAAGGATAAACAGCTAATATTTGAAATACAAAAATGTGCTTTTCTATCTAATAACAATGAACAATTGGAATTTTATTTATTTATTTATTTTATTTTTTTATTGTTTGGAATTCATTGAGGATACAAAGGTTACAATGATTGTGGTGGTTAGGTAAAGTCCCTCTTGTAATTGTGTCCTACTCCCAAGAGGTGTGCCATACACCTTAACCTCCCATATCCCTTCCTCCTCCCCTCTTCCCATCCCTCATTCCCCTTGTATTAAATCATCTATTGCCTTCATATTAAAATTGAATACATCAAATTCTTGCTTCTCTATTCTTGTGATGCTTTACTAAGAAGAATGTGTTCCGCCTCCATTCAGGTTAATACAAAAGATGTAAAGTCTCCATCGTTTTTTATGGCTGAATAGTATTCCATGGTATACATATACCACAGCTCATTAATCCATTCCTGAGTTAGTGGGCATTTAAATTGTTTCCACATTTTGGCCATTGTAAATTGAGCTGCAATAAACAATCTAGTGCAAATGTTCTTATGATAAAAATATATTTTTTTTCTTCTGGGTAGATGCCTAGTAATGGGACTGCAGAATCAAATGGGAGGTCTAATTTGAGTTCTTTGAGGATTCTACATACTCCCTTCCAAAAAAGTTGTATTAGTTTGCAGTCCCACCAGCAGTGTAAAAGAATTCCCTTCTCTCCACATCTATGCCAGCTTTGTGACTTTGTGATGTGGGCCATTCTCACTGGGGTTAGGTGATATTTCAGGGTGGTTTTGATTTGCATTTCTCTGATGATAGGAATGATGAGCATTTTTTCAAATGTTTGTTAGCCATTTGTCTGTCTTTGTCAGAGAAGGTTATGTTCATATTTCTGGCCCACAGGTAAATCAGATTGTTTACTCTTTTTCTGTCGATTGATTTGAGTTCTCTGTAGATTCTAGTTATCAACCCTTTTTCAGACTGATACCCTGAAAATATCTTCCCATTCTAGAGGTTGTCTTTTTGCTTTACTTGCTGTGTCCTTAGCTGTGCAGAAGCTTTTTAGCTTAATTAAGACCCATTTGTTAATTTTTGTTGTTGTGGCAATGGCAGCTGAAGCTGAGCCCAACATCATCAAGAGTTCCCCCCACACTTTCTACTAATATTTTTTTATCATTTCTTGTCTTAGATTTAAATTTCTTATCCATCTTGAATCAATTTTTGTGGATTGAGTTTCAGTCTTTTACATGTGGTTATCCAGTTCTCCCAGCACCATTTGTTGAATAAAGATTCTTTTCCCCACTGTATGCTTTTGTTTGGTTTATCAAAGACCAGATGGAAAGTAGAGACTGGTTTTCATCTCTTGGTTTTTATTCTGTTCCACTGTTAGTACAATAGTGATTCCTTTATAGGAGACTAGACACCTTTCTGTTACTGATTTTAGAATGTTTCCCCACTTCATATTGACTTTACACAGTCTGATGACTATATGAAGTCTGTTTTGCAATGTATTTTCTGGTGTTATCCAGGCCTCTTGTACCAGGATGTGTAAATCTCTTGATCAATTAGGGAAGTTTTCATTAATTATTTCCTTAAATAGGTTTTATAAACTTTTGGTTTTATAGGTGGTGCCTTTGGCTCAAGGAGTAGAGCACCAGTCCCATATGCCGGAGGTGGTGGGTTCAAACCTAGCCCCAGCCAAAAAAAAAACTTTTGGTTTTATTCTCCCTTGTGAATAAAAATTATTCATAAATTCAGTTCCTTTATATAGTCCCATACCTCTCAAAGCATTGTTCTATCATTTTTATTCTTTTTTCCTTATGTTTGTCAGACTGGATGGATTAAATTCCTGTCTTTAGGTTCTGAGATTCTCTCCTCTACATATTTCATACAATTGAAATCATCAATAATATTATTGATGATTTCAATTGTATGAAATATTTTTTGTCATTTCTTCATTGAATTTTTATTTTTAGAATTTGTTTGTTTTTTCTTGAAGATATCTATCTCTTTGGTAATTTTTTTATTTATAGCTTGAATTTATTTTCTGATTTCTTTGTATTGGTTTTCAGAGTTCTCTTACATTTCATTAAGCTTCTTTAAAATCAAGATTTTGAATTCTGTAGCTAAAATTTCTCTTTGGGTAGGATCCATTGTTAGACTATCACTGTTTTCTTAAGTGTGTCTAACACCTTGATTTTTGAACTTTCAGTATTGTTATGCTGATTTCTCTGCCTTTAGAGAAACAGTCAAGTCTTATTTTTGAATTTGCTTTTTCTACAGTGGTGCTTTTAAAATTTTTTTTTCTTGAGGATATTACTATAATGTATGCATTCTTTCATAATTTCTACATCACCAAATGACTTCTCTTTTCTTCTGAGTATAAAAGTTACTTTATAAGTTGCTTCAGTAGCATTATTTCCAGGTCTTATTTCTACTTGAAAGAATTTTCTTTGCTTTTACTTTTCATCTTTTAACTTCTGCAATACAACCTTTTGCAACTCCCCCTCTGATTTAAAATATTTGTGATCCTTATGAGAATTATGATGCTGATGAGCACTGAATTTCCTTAATGTTGATATGCCACTGCTACAAAGCAAGCAAATCATCTTATCTTTAGCAAAAATAAGATAATATTGCAATTTCCAATCCTCATTTTAAAAAGTCATTTTTTTTCCTTTACTATTTTCTTGGTCTTTGACATGATGGGCTACTAAGCAGACAAAATTAAAAAATACTGCCGAGCTGTGCAAATATTCACAAATTTCAGTTCAAACAGAAACAAAGCACACTGTTGTCAAAAGCTAATCAAAGACTAGCATATTCAACTCCCATCAACTCTCACCAGCCAGCCTTGTGCCGTAGAGGTGCCAGGGGGAAGTTAGAACTAAATCATGAGTGTAGCAGCCATCAAGTTAGCCTTTATGGCTTACTAATGTTCCAATTGTGGTCAATCTAGGAGCATTATTTCATTGAAATTAAAACTTATTCTTTGGTATTTTAAATACATTAATTTTAAAAATAAAATAAAAATATAAATGATAAACAAAAATGTATTAATAAAAATAAAAGGATATGTTCTGTAAAATTTGCATTTTGTCAGAAGGTCACATGTGGCCTTAAGGCTGCAGGTTCCCCACCACTGGATCAAACCATTTGCCTCTGTACTCTTTAGACCTTATGAAACATGGATTCTGATTAGTTTTCTCGTGCTGAACATAATGGAATTAGTTGATGTTGACTATAGTGAAAATTTAAGAAAGGAGATCTTTCTTTGATGCAAGTTGTGGAGCAACAGGACCATCTCCTTAAGCTCCAGGCCTCTTTGTCTTTGTTCACACTCATGTTGTGAAAACTTGTGATGAATTGAGGAGAAAAATTTATTGGTTTATTGGTATGCTTTCCCATCATATAAGAAAAGATACACAGAAATCCATACTGAAATATTCATTAATAAGACATGGATTGTAAGCATTGTATAGCAGGGGAGGCACAAGTCCATTAGGATTAAGGGTCCTCATCTTAAAGATAATTTGTACTATAAGGTAGACAAACAGACCAATACCCCTAACCCTACTTGTATTTGAAGGACTTGGAAGAAAAAAAGAAGAGACACTATTTTGTTTTCAGGTATTCATTTGTAAAAAGTGCTTAATTCTAATTCTTAATTTTTTCCCCTCCTCGTGCTCTTTTTTTCTTTTTCCCTCATAGTTACATCATCTGTATTCATTTGTAACCTTATTGCATTCTCTTATACTCTGAGTTCTTCAGGTTTTGATTATCACTTTACAGTAATTTGGCTTTACTTCACCTCTCATTTGTTCCAAATTTAATAAAGTCACACATGTCATTTCAAAAAGAAAAAAGTGCTTAATTTTTCTCTTACTTTCTGTCTTTCTGTGTGTGTGAGTACACACATACCTGCAAGCAAAAATAAAAGCCACAAGTAGAGGTCTACTTGACCCCATTTTCTTCACCTGATATGAACTATAATTATCAGTAAAAAGGGAGTTAAATTCAATTAATAATTTGGGCCTATTGTAAGGAATTCATAGAAATAAGAACATGACACATTTTCCTGAAAGACATTAATGTCAACATTTTGCTCAAATGATCAAATAAGCCATGTTAGATTTAGCTGAGTTTAGACTTGGCTGAGTTTAGTCTAACATTGTTGACTTCACAGAAGAGATTTATTATGAAACATCAAATTGAATTTATACATATTTCTGGTCAAAATGCTCAATTAGTTAATATTTAAGTTTGCTTACAGAACAAACGCAAAGATCGGAGCCCCAACTGATTAGCATTTATGTCAGTTATGCCCACACAACTTCTCTGTCTATTCCCCCATTCTTCTTACATGGCTTCTCTTTTTCTACTTGTTGAATAATGGTTACAAAAAGGTTTGTCAACGTAAAATTTGCATCCTTGACAAGAAAGGTCAAAGACAGTAAGAAATACATGCCAGCACAAGATGATTTCTTAAATTTTTTAAAATAGGAAATCCAAATCCTACTCCAGTTGACTTCTATTGACACCCCATTGGCTGAGCTAGGTAATATGACCACCCAGTTCTGCAAGGCACCTAAGGAACTAGTGTCTTTTATCTGGACACACAGCTGTCCCAGACAGACTTGCAATCTTGGTAATAAATACTAAGGGTAGTAGATTCATTGAGTAGACACCTACCCAGATCCACATCTCTGTCAACTTAAGTCCCAATGGCCTCTTCTCTTTCATCATCACATTTTGGAAGCATTTATATCATTTTCACCTTGCAAAAACCGTGACTTCAGGCATACTTGTTTTCTTATCTGGTTACTATGGCAAAAACAGATTGTTCAAAATAACCAAAATTTTCTACAATTAGGTTATAACCAAATATAACAGAAAAACCTCAATAGTACTGAAAGCAATATTCTATGGTACATGCTATGATTGGGCACACATTTACTCCTAGTCTCCAGTAGTAATCACTTCATTCCCAGTATTTGTAGAAAATCTGGGTTTTCCATTGCCACAATCAATGTGGCATTCTAGACTTTTTTTTTTTTGGCCAGGGCTGTGCTTGAACCCGCCACCCCCAGTATATGAGCCACAGGTGCCATCTATTCTCTGCTTTTTTAGAATGAGTAGGATTTAATACTAATTTTTGGTAGAGTGGGTACACTTCCATACTAAGTTTTTAAGAAGCTGGGTCCCACGTGTATTATAACTTTTGAGGGATGTTTTCAAGTACAGTCACTTATACTATTTCTCAGATATCTTCTAATGCAAATATAACTCTGTCTCAACATCAATAGAAAATATTTCTTACAGATTTCTCTATTGACCACAAATATTTTCCTTACTTCCAGGCTCTACAAATATGTTGCCATAAAACCAAGTTAACAAAGGGTCTTTTATGTATTTTCCATGATACCAAGAGATTTCCTTCCCTCTTCATAATAAAAGTCTCCTTCTAGAGTTTCTGACATGGCAAAGCTTACAATAATTTTGAGGAATTCTCAGAAACCAAAAAATTCCATAGGTCACTTTGATAATGCCAGAATTCTAGTACTAATTTCTGAAGTTCATTCAGATATTTCACAATAATTCATATCTGTTTATTAATTGTGACAATTTCTGAAAGGCAATTCACATCTATATAGATGCTATAAACAAAAGAGATGAGATTAGCACATATTGATAATAAAAACCAGAAGATATTTAAAACTAAAAAAATGCAAACTTTTATATTTAAATATAAGAACTCAATTCCACAAAAGTAAAATATAAGATGAAAATCATTTGAATTCACCACAGCCCATGTTAACTAAGAACCTGTTCAGCAAAAGTCAAAAACATAATAGGACTTTCTACTAAAAAATAATTAAAATAAAAATTAATTAGCTAATACTTGCCTGATGCCCTAGGCAGTCAACTTCTTTTATATAAACTGATTAAATCATATTTAGAATGCAAAATTAACCATTCAATTCTGTAATCTGGAGAAATAGTATAATTCTTGGAGATGGTCAAAATAACAATGGCCTGGGAAACATTATTGTATAAGAAAGCGACAACTGTCGAAAGAGCTGAGAATGTTTGACATGAAGAGAGATAACACTGGGTTGTGGTTAGGGATATGGTACAAGGTAGATAACTGGAAATGAAACAAAGAGTTTTCTGGTTTTTTTTTTTTTTTTTTTTTGCAAAACATACGATAGCACCCCGTGCTTAAAAACACCATTGTTTTCCTATTGTATACTATTCCTGAAAACATCTGGACCTACAAACGCTCCACCTATTTCTTGTATCACATGCTTCTATACCTACTTTTGCACAGATATACCAGTCTGTGTCAGATCTTTAAAATGCTGACCCATTACTAATGATGTTTTTTAACAAGCATCTTCTTTGAGGAAATAGTCCATCCCTCCTCAGTACTTTCTACTCACCACCTATTTAATTTCCTTTCTTCTCAATATTATTCATTATTTCTCTTCATTCATTCATTCACTCATTTCTTTTTTTGCTTCTACAATGAAATATATGCTCAATGAGGGCAGGGAACACTTGTTTTTATTTACAAATTCATTCCTAGGATCTAGATCAACATTTGGCTCATAGAAAGTGCCCCGTAAATATTCATTGAATTAATCAATTATAGCAGAAGGTAGAATTGTTTCAATAACAGAAATAACAAAGTCATACATTTTCTTTCAATATGAGGAAAGGCAGAATAATAATCTGTGAAGGTAAAAATTCCGTGGTTTCTCACAAAGGTGTTGAAGCCCAGACTGAAGATGAGCTACTATAGTTGCTTATTAAGCAAGTTGTATACATGTAGAAAAACAAAACAAACTGATCCCAAACATTGTTTTCACAATATGATTCTATGATACAAAACAATTAGACTACACTGTGAATTCCTTGAAAGGAAGGACTTTGACATTTTCGCCCTCTCACTGAAATTTTCCGCTCACATATATTAAATGAAAAAGTTATTTTGAATTTTATTGGTATTCAGCCAGGCTTAATCTCTATGTATCCATCAACATCTAGGCAGGACAGAGAAGCTGCATTTGTATAGGTAATGAAGTAATTTGAACAGGGAATGAAGAACTACTAACTATAGTAGTTAAGCATGGTAGAATATGGATAAGAACTGATGGGGTTGAAGAGAATTCTTGGGTGTAACAGAAATAGGAACTGCAGGAAGTGGCTGTATCCCCTAAAAGTTCAAAGGTAAATGAATAAGAAGAAACATAGAGATTATGAGTGTGAGATGCAGCCCTCCAAGGTGATATGAGGATAAGGACTCCTTACCCACCTGAGCAGTGAAACATATTGACTTTGCCACAAACTGAGCTACTCGTCATCACGTGAAAACCAAAAACCAGGAAGAAGCCAAGTCCCTCCATCTTCCTCCAGCCTTTCAATCTCCCTTTGTGTTCAACAATGAGAAGGCCCACAACTGAGCCAGAAATAAGGAAGAAAAGGTGTTTGCTAAGTCCTGCTCTAGTAGCACAAAGTAAACAAAAAAACTATGGGTTCAGTGCTAAGAAGCAATACATAACAGGCACACTACAACTTTTTCCAAAAGTATTTAAGGCAGCTTTCAAAGGCATATATCCTTAAGCAACACATAAAAGAGTAGAGCACAGTCAGAAATACAGAAGGATAGGAAAACTAAGGTGAGCACAGAGGCTTCATGAACATACAAAATGCATGGTCTTATGGCTGGTATTGGTTTTTGTACCTGTTACCAAAATAAATTCTCGTAAAGTTTTTGTGAGACAGATATTATCCTAAACTCTACAGATGAAAATCTTCCTGAAAATCGTGTGGTTTTCATTTTGCAGGGCCAAAAATGGTCACCCACCTAAGTTTATAATTTTCAATATATTTACATTATATCCCCTCTTTGGGATGTGTGAAGAGTTGAAACCGGATGAGGAAGAAACATATTCTGAATGGAAAGTGCTGCCTTTGCTCTTCCCCCTCCCCCTTTTATTGCTCTGGATTTTTCATGAGCAAATTTTCTCACCAACATCTCTAGCAAAATAATCTATTAAAACAAAACATGGAGATTCAGCAAGTGTAGTAACAACATTACATACAGGTGGTACACACTCGCACACAAGCCCCAGTTCTCCCCATGGGAGTAGAGGCATCCATTTTTCTCTTTCAAATAAAAAAAGGGCAGAAATTTGTAGCTCTAGCCCTATTGGTACTCAAAGCTAAGCTTTCAAACCAACAAATCAACAATTAATATTTAAAGAAGATATAAAAGCCCAGTCAGCAGCAAGCATCCTTTAGAAGTCATTGTAGAGACATTTTTATGGACACTTTCATTTTGTTGACCCATGTTTATGTACTTTTATTATAGGATACCTTTAGTCATACACTCAGGAGCATCATTTCAAAACCCCTTTAAGAAAAAGATAAAAATTTCAGGTGCTACTGAATATTTTATTAGGGTTCGTTAGGAGCTAAACAATAATGCTGAGTCAATCTTGAGTGGAAAGAGAAAGCAACTGCACCTATGTGCACAGAAAATGCTTCGCGGGGTTCCTCCAGGTAAGAGGGATATTTGTTACTATAGTTCAGATTTAGCTGATTTTGTCATTGCTATCGAAAGCTTACACCCAAAGCACATTTGGAATTTATTCTTATGCTTTATTGTGTAATTTAAAGCCTTCCTAATGAAATCTTAATCCCACATTAGGATCTATGAGATAGTTAAGAGTACAAATCTAGCTGCTCTGATGATTATGTGACCCAAGTCCTAGGGCAAGAACCTTTCTAAAGAATTTTCCATTGGTAGGTATTACCTAGCATGATGGTCTTTTTAAAGTCACTAAAATAAGATTGTGCTTTAGCATACGTAACAGTGGCTGAAATTAGCCTGGCATCTCAAATGAGCCAATAACTTAAAAAGAAGATGATTTTACAGACTTAAAATGGACATGGAGTTGGCATGAACATCATCAAGATATATTTACTCAGCTCCTACAATGCACCACACCACATGGCTGCAGATATAAATAGGAGTATAATTTCTTGCCTCAAAGAATCAAAAAACAGTTAACATCTGTTTGGTAATGTGGTAGAACCCAGCTAGATGTTCACCAATTCCATTTGCCTTTCCAGAATGCTAAGAAATGCATCTTCCAGTTTCCTTTGCAGTTAGCTTGCTGCCATGTAATTAGAGATTGCTCAAAGCAATGTGAGTGAAAAATCACGTATGCCACTTCCAGGCCTGCCATGAAACAGGCTTCCTTCTCTTTCTTCCTCTCACTTTTCCATGCTGAATGCAAGGGGCTCAGCCAAGTCCAGTGAGACTGGAAAAGCCAGCAGCACCAGGATGGAAGGATACACGATCTCTGAATCTCCACGGGGGAGGCTGCTTATCAAACACCCCATCACATTACAGCATAACTGATGTCATTGCTGAGTCAAACCAGTGAGATTTGAGGATTAATGATCCTCACTAAAGAAGCAACTAAACATGCTAAGGACTAAAAAGTGGGGCAAGTTAAGGAAGACTTTCTAATTAAATTTTAATTGATCATGAAGCAAATACAGTGCTTATATAGAAATACAAAGTCAGGAATTACTGGTGGGGATCACACTATGAATCAATTAAAATCAGAAATATCCACATTTATCTAAAAGTGAAAGAAGGGCGGCGCCTGTGGCTCAACGGGTAGGGCGCCGGTCCCGTATGGAGGTGGCAGGTTCAAGCCCAGCCCCGGCCAAAAAAAAAAAAAAAAAAAAAAAAAAAAAAAAATAAATAAAAGTGAAAGAAAAAAAAAACTTGGAGTGTTAGGGTTGGAAAATCACTGGAGCTTAGATTATATAGAACATGTGATAGGAAGGAGCTGGTCAGCAAAACTTTTTCTGTAAAGGGACAGATAGTAAATAATTTATTTTGTGGACTATACCATCTCTGTTGCAACTATTCAATTCTTCCATGATAGTTAGAAGCAGACACAGGCACTATATTAACAAATCAGTATGCCAGTGGCCCAATAAAATTATATTTATGGATGCTAAAATTTAAATTCCATGTAATTTTCCACACATCAAAAGATACCATAATTCATTTGATTATTTTTTTGGAACTATTAAAAATAAAAACCATTCTTGACCGATAGGCCACACAAAAGTAGGCACTGTGTCAGATTTGGCCTGCTGGCCATTATTTGTCTATGCTTGCTATAATGCAATGTAGTACCATGGGAGTTTTCCGATTAGGGTAGAAACTGGGCACCAGTGGTGATCAGTGTTGTGTAGTGTAACCTGGGCAAGAGTTCACAGAAGTATTTTCAGGATAGTAACTTGAGAAAAGGAGAACAAGATACATACCAATGTCAATGCATGAAGGCTTTGATTGTTTTGCTCAGCAGAAAGAGAGAGACCCATATGGACAGAAATAAAGAAGAGTGTCAAGGTTTACTGAGTATTTTAAGACCACAAAATTGAAGGAATAACCAATAACTAGGTTAGAGCAGTTCAAGGGGTGCAGATTCAGCCAGATCACTGATTCCTAACCCAGCAAAGATAAAATACTCTACTATGAACATCTCAAGTGGTACACGTAATTCAGTTTTGCAATTGCATCTGTGTAGATTTTTCTGTTGTGTTTTCTCATAATTTATTTCTAAAATACCAATATCCAGGAGGGAAAAAAGCTAACCACAGTAAGGCTAGCAATTGCCAAGACCTGACAATTTTCATAAACTATAAATCTACAGAGAATATTAGAGAAGTGTGGGAATACGTATTTTACGTATGTGTGCCTATATGGCTAAAGACAGTAGTAATGTGGATTATCCCTCATCCAAAATATGTGCCTGGTGGCTCAGAATCTTGTGATGTGTCCCAACTGTGATAGACAGATGATTAGATAGATAGACATGTAGATAGATAGCACGCAGATAGATAAATGTTGATCTTTCTCCATTATAGCAGGGGCTGAGAATCCTTCTCTGTATAGAGCTTGGTCAAAAATAATTTAAGTTTTGAGAGTTATAAGGTCTTCCTGCAACTATTCAACTTTGCCTTTGTAACAAAGTAGAAGCCATAGACAATCTGTACACAAATAGGCATGGCAATCACCCCCAAAAATTTATTTCAGAAGAATTAAGTTCGGTGAGCTTTGCTCTATGGTATATCCCAAATTATGCTTTAAAATGCTCTTTCCAAGTAGCCTGAATAATCTTTCTGTCCCCTACCACTCTCCAACTACCACCACTGCCAACATGACCCTGATCTTCTTTTAATCTTACTCAACCTTAAATACCACTTTACTTTTTACATTACCTGGATGGTCTCCTCTGCCGTCACAGATAAAAAAGAAGATTCCTCACTTCATGCCTATTTACCTCCTATTCCAATGCATGCACCCTAAAAATAATTCACATTTTAACATTTGTGATTGTCAATGAGACTTTACACTCCATGACAGCAAGGCTTGTGTCTACTGTCAGTCCTCAGCACAGCTCGGTAAGTTATGATGCTCAATAGATATTGGTTAATATAATTTGGTGAAATTGAATAGGGTTGAATTGACAGTAAACAAAAAGTTAATACTTTGGAAAAGAGAGCAATTTTGGCATTAAAAAATGACACAATTGGGCGGTGCCTGTGGCTCAAAGGGGTAGGGCACCGGCCCCATATGCTGGAGGTGGTGGGTTCAAACCCAGCCCCAGCCAAAAAAAAATGACACAATTAAAAATACTTTCAGGAAGTATAAAAATTAAGAATATCAATGTTTCACCAAAAGAAAGCTTAAAATGACTAGAAAATCTATATGAAAATGTGGAATAATATTGAATATAAGAAAAAAATCTTCAAACGTATTAAAAGAAAACATACATAAAGTAAAAAAAATGGTGCTTGCAGAGCAACAATGAAATCGGATCCCTCAACTCTTACAAAAATTAATTCAAAATGGACAAAAAAGTTAATGCCAGGCATGAAACCCTAAAAATTCTAAGAAGAAAAAGTAGGAAAAACTCTTCTAGATATTAGCCTAGGAAAAGAATTTATGACTAAGACCCCAAAGGCAATTACAACAAAAATAAATAAATGGGAGTTGATTAAATTTAAAAACCTTTCTGCACAGCAAAGGAAATAATCAACAGAGCAAACAGACAACCTACAAAATGAGAGAAAATATTCACAAACTACACACTCAAAAAGTACTAATTCACAGAATTTACAAAGAACTCAAAAAAAATCACCAAGCAAAAGACAAACAACCCCATTAAAAAATGGGCAAAAGACATGAACAGAGGCTTTTCACAAGAAGATGGACTAACGACCACTAAACGAATGATAAAATGCTCAACATTACTAATCATCAGAGAAATGCAAATTAAAACTCCAGTGAGATAACATTTTATGCTAGTTAGAATGTTTTTTTTTTTTTTTTTTTTAGTTAGAATGGTTTTATTGAAAAAAATCCCCAAACAATAGATGTTGGTAAGAATGCAGAGAAAAAGGAATGCTTATTATACACTGTTGGTGGGACTGAAAGTTAGTGCACCCTCTATGGAAAACAGTATAGAGATTTTTCAAAGACCTGAAAGTAGATTCAACAATCCCACTACTATCTACCCAAAGGAAAAAAGTCATTTTATAAAAGTATACCTGTACTCAAATGTTTTTTGCAGCACAATTTACAATTGCAAAGGTGTGAAATCAACCCAAGTGCCATCAATTCATGAATGGATTGGCAAAATGAGGTATATGTACATCATGGAGTACTGGTCTGCCATAAAAGGAAATGAATTACTATATTTTTCAGCAATTTGGATGGAACTGGAGACCATTTTCCTAAGTGCAGTATCTCAAGAATGAAAAAACAAACACTACATGCACTCCTTAACAGTTTGGAATTGATCTGGGGGCACACAAGGGCCCGGAAGAAGATTACTGGAAATCTAGAAAAGAGGAAGGGGTAGGACAGCATGCGTAAAAACCTACCTGTCAGATACAGTGGACACTATTCAGGCAATGGGCAATTGTTATAAAAACTATCAATGTAACAAAAATATTTCCCCCCTTAACATTTTGAAATAAAAGAATAAAAATTTAAAAAATGAATACCACACTGCTTACCTCGCAAGTGGTACTAAAATAGAATAAGTATTCAATAAAAAAATAAAACCATGGACATTTCTCCAAAGACAACATACAAATGACCAACAAGTATTTGAAAAGATGTTCAATGTTGTTAATCATAAAGGAAATGAAAATCTTAATGAAAACCAAAATCTGGTACTACTTTGCACTCACTAGGATGACTGTAATTTAAAAAGTAAGAAAATAGGCCAAGCACCAGCTTTTGTGCATTTGGGGCACAGTGAGAGTGGCAAGAGAAGACTCCAGGCATCTCTGGCTGGTGGGTTTTGCCCAGAGGCTTCCCTTTGATGACACAGGAAGCTGGTGAGAGACTTCTGGACCCCACAAGGAGGACAGGATTGGCGGAAAACTGGCAAGTGGTAGGTGCCATTTGTTCGGTCGCAGGCTACCTGCAGCTGTACCCATAGCAACAGCGAGACTGTAAGCAGGAAAAGCCTTACCTGTGGGCTGTTTTGGTTTTCTTGGACTTGGGCACTCGATTGAACTGCCTTGGGAGATCTTGGGCCTGTGTGTTCAGATGACTTTGGGCGTTGTCTGGGGGCCTGGTCTGAGAGCTGAGCCGAAGGGAGTTAATATCATTCAGCTGTAGGCTGCCTGCAAAGCTGCTGTGGGAGAGCTGCCCCTGTGTGTTACAGCACAGAGATCAGCTGGGAGAACTTGGGCAAGCAATCTAGTGACTGAGCTGCCCAAAGGCGAGTACTGAGATGCTGGGGAAGTGCAGAGGTCCAAGTGTGGCAGATTAACAGCCTTGGCCCTCAGGAGACTGGGCTTGGTGCACTGGATAAGCAGACAGTCACATGCCAGGAGAGATCCCAGGGATAAGTGCTTTCCTTGGAAAGCTTCTGCTTGGCCAGGGTTCATAGTTTGGAGTGTCTTTTAAGTGGGCTGAGGAGACTTTTGGGCTCCCAAGCCTGTGGGCTCTGAGAGATCAGCAGAGGCCTCCATTCTCCATCTCGTACAGCTGTATCAACATTGTGATTAACATCTTATACCTCAGAAGATCACCTGTTGCCCAGACAATCTTTAGCAAGATATATATACTGTTTGGTTGTTTGGTTTGGGGTTTTGCTTTTTTGTTTTCCGGGTTTTTTTTTTTCTTTCTTTCTTTGTTTCTTTTTTTTTTTTTTTATTTCAACATTTTTCCTTGGCACTTTTTTTTCTTTTTTCCCCACTATTCTAATTTAAATACAATTTTCCATTTTTGCCTTCTTTAACAATTAGAATTTCATTTTTGCCAATGTTTTTGCCCCATTATTTGTTTTCTTTTTCCCCCAATGTTATCCCATAAGGGTTTTTGCTTGTTTGTTTAGGTTTGATTTATAGTATATTTGGCTTTCTTCACTATCTGGTGGAGGTGGGGTACTGTGTCTGATCCAGCTGGCATAGAGCTTTTGACCTCAAGGGAATCACCCAACCCAGCACCCCCAGAGGTTGAGGGTCTTCAAGGTTGGGTCATAGTACCCTACTACACATCTATATTACTCTTGTTTCTTTCTTTTGGTGCCTTTCTTCTTTTTGTCAATATTTCCCTTTACTCACTCTCTCTTCTTTCTCTTCTTTCTTTCTTTTTAAAAGCTTTTCTCCCTTCTTGCTCTTCAATTTTCTCACCTTTCTGGTCCTGTACCAAAAGAACTCATTAAAACTTTAGGCCAGCAGCACAATAACTTAAAGATCAAGAAGAAGTGAAAGGATAATTAGGGTAAGGAGACAGATACAAGAAAGCATTCATAAAGAAGAATCAGCAGAAAAATTTTGGTAACATGAAATACCGGTCCAGAGTAACCCCTTCTGGGGATCACAAAGTAGCTACAGCAGAGGATTCCTCCTATAAAGAAATGTCGTTGAACACCCCTCTCTCAGAGCTGGATAGATCCTCTAAACCAGGGGTCCTCAAACTTTTTAAACAGGGGCCAGTTCACTGTTCCTCAGACCGTTGGAGGGCTGGACTATAGTTTAAAAAAAACAGCTATGAACAAATTCCTATGCACACTGCACATATCTTATTTTGAAATAAAAAAAACAAACAAACAAAACGGGAACAAATACAATATTTAAAATGAAGAACAAATAAAGTTAAATCAACAAACTTACCAGTATTTCAATGGGAACTATGGGCCTACTTTTGGCTAATGAGATGGTCAACGTTCGGTTCCATATTTGTCACTGCTAGTCGTAACAAGTGATGCAAGTGTGCATCATTTAGTCTAGATCTGGTTGGAGATTTCAGATGTTTCATTCTGGAAAAAGTCTGTTCACAGACGTAAGTGCTGCCAAAGATGGTTGCCATTTTAAGTGCATGGTTCCTGAGATTAGGATATGTCTCAGAGGGGAGAGATGCATAGAAATTAGGAAGGCTGCTTGACTTGAATGCATCTTTCAGAGAGTCACAATTCTGCAGTTCAGCCAGTTCCATATGGGAAATTGTATCCACATTTTCAATGTCAATAGAAAATGGGTTACAGAAAAGCTATATGTCCTGTTCATGGTGCTGAAGCTCTTTAAATCTAAATTGGAACTCCTTTTGCAACTTTTCCAGTGAATCCACACATGTTTTGTTTGGAAATGCAAATAATGGTTCTTCCGCTAACAGATTTTGACTTGTGGGGAGATGGCAGAAATTTTCCTCCTTTACTTGTTTGATGAGGAGGCCTGATTTTACTTCAAATGCTTTCACATGTGATTGCATATCACAGATGAGCTTCCCCTTTCCTTGAAGTTACACAGTGAAACTGTTGAGTAGCTCTGTTACTTCTATCAGAAAGGCAAGGTGCCATTTCCATTCTGCATCATTGAGCTCTGGTACTTCTTTGTTTTTTGAAAGCAGAAAAGCTGTAATCTGTGGAAGTCATAGAAATGTTTCAAAACTCTCCCTTCTGTATGGACTTCTATGTGGTACAAAACTGAGCACTGACCATTTGCATTAACACTGACCACTGACAATTTGCATTAATACTGAGTGCTGACCATTTGCATTAACACTGACCACTTACAATTATCATTACCACCAAGCACTGACTATTCCCATTACCTCTGAGTGCTGACCATTTGCATTACCTCTGAGCACTGAAAATTTGCATTAGTACTGAGCACTGACTATTACATTATCACTGTGATACAACCCCCCCTAGAAACCACCTCCAACCAACTAACCAACTTAAAAAAAAAGGCTCTCTGGGCAGTACCTGTGGCTCGGTTGATAGGGCATCTGCTCCATATACCGAGAATGGTGGATTTGAACCCAGCCCTGGCCAAAATGCAACAAAAAAATAGCTGTGCATTGTGATGGGCACCTATTGTCCCAGCTGCTTGGGAGGCTGAGGCAAGACAATCGCCTAAGCCCAGGAGTTGGAGGTTGCTGTGAGCTGTGACCCCACAGCATTCTACTGAGGGTGATGAAGTGAAACACTGTCTCTACCAAAAAAAAAAAATGGCTCTCCTAACTTCAAAAAAAAAAAAAGGTGTCCCCATTAGCAAAAAAAAAAAAAAAAAGACCTTCTAACTTCAGAAAAAAAGTCCCCCTTAGCAAAATAGGCCCTACTAAATGCAAAAAAAAAAAAAAAAAAAAAAAAAAAAAATAGACCTCCTCACTTAAAAAAAAAAAAAATCCTAACTTGTTCTTACTGCGGTCCTCAGGCAGCAGCAGGCTCTGCACAGGCAACCTGGTGAGTACTTCGATCACACCCGAGACTGAGAGGAGACAGAGAGAAGGAGGCAAGTCAGAGAGTGCGGCACACATTCCACACATGCGCACTGCAGCCCGGGATGAGTTGGATGCTAAGCAGGACAGGCAGCTGTGGCAAAAACACCCGGGGGCCAGATAAATGTCCTTGGCAGGTCACATGTGGCCTGCAGGCCATAGTTTGAGGACCCCTGCTCTAAACAGAAATTGAACAAAGATATTAGAGATTTAAATGAGACCCTAGAACAACAGTGCTTGATAGACGTATATAGAACACTCCATCGCAAAGATAAAGAATACACATTCTTCTCATCATCCCATGAAACATTCTCCAAAATTGATCACATCCTAGGACACAAAACAAACCTCAACAGAATCAAAAAAATTGAAATCTACCTTGCATATTCTCAGACCACAAGGGACTAAAAGTGGAACTAAACTCCAGAAAAAATGCTCAACCTCACACAAAGGCATTGAAGTTAAACAACCTTATGCTGAATGACAGTTGGGTGTGAGAAGAAATAAAAAAAGAAATCATTAACTTCCTTGAGTAAAACAACAATGAAAACACAAGTTACAAAAATACATAGGATACAGCATAAGCAGTCCTGAGAGGAAAATTTATCACTTTAGAAGCCTACATTCGAAAAACAGAAAGACAGCATATCAATAAACTCACAAGCCATCTGATGGAATTGGAAAAAGAAGAACAATCTAAGCCTAAATGCAGCAGAAGAAAAGAAATATCCAAAATTAAATTGGAGATGAATGAAATTGAAAACAAAAGAATCATTCAGAAAATTAATGAAACAAGGAGTTGGTTTTTTGAAAAAATAAATAAAATAGGTGAACCTTTGGCCAGACTAACTAGAAATAAAAAAGTAAAATCTCTGGTAACCTCAAACAGAAATGACAAAGGGGAAATAACAACTGATGCCACAGAGATACAAGAGATTATTTCTGAATACTATCAGAAAATTTATGCCCAGAAATTTGACAGTGTGAAGAAATGGATAAATATTTAGAATCACACCCTCCCCCTAGACTTACCCCAGATGAAATAGATCTCCTGAACAGACCAATTTCAAGCACTGAGATCAAAGAAACAATAAAAAATATTCCAACAAAAAAATGCCCTGGTCCAGATGGCTTCACACCAGAATTTTATCAAACTTTGAAAGAAGAGCTTATTCCTGTACTGCAGCAATTATTCCAAAAAATTGAGGAGGAAGGAATGTTCCCCAACACGTTCTATGAAGCAAACATCACCCTGATACCAAAACCAGGAAAAGACCCAACTAAAAAGGAGAATTTCAGACCAATTTCACTAATGAATATAAACGCAAAAATTCTCAACAAAATCTTAGCCAATAGATTACAGCTTATCGTCAAAAAAGTCATACATCATGATTAAGTAGGTTTTATCTCAGGGATGCAAGGCTGGTTTAATATACGCAAGTCTATAAATGTTATTCATCATATCAACACTAGCAAAACCAAAGACTATATGATCCTCTCAATAGATGCAGAAAAAGCACTCGATAAAATCCAGCATCCTTTTCTAATTAGAACACTGAGGAGTATAGGCATAGGTGGCACATTTCTGAAAATGATCAAAGCTATCTATGACAAACCCACAGCTAATATTTTACTAAATGGAGTAAAACTCAAAGCTTTTCCTCTTAGAACTGGAACCAGACAAGGTTGTCCACTGTCACCATTACTATTCAACATAGTCCTGGAAGTTCTAGCCAATACAATTAGACAAGACAAGAAAATAAAGGGCATCTAAATGGGAACAGAGGAGGTCAAACTCTCCCTTTTTGCTGATTATATGATCTATCTTTTCTTTTTCTTTCTTTTTTTTTTTTTGCAATGTTTGGCCGGGGCTGGGTTTGAACCTGCCACCTCCAGCATATGGGGCTGGTAACCTACTCCTTTGAGCCACAGGCACTGCCCTGATTATATGATCTTATCCTTAGAGAACCCCAAAGACTCAACCACAAGTTGAGTCTTTGGAAATCATCAAAAAATACAGTAATGTCTCAGGATATAAAATCAATGTCCAGAAGTCAGTTGTCTCTGTATATGGCAATAACAGCCAAGATGAGTGGTTAATTAAGGACTCAATTCCCTTCACCATAGCCTCAAAGAAAATGAAACACTTAGGAATATACCTAACAAAAGAGGTGCATGACCTCTATAAAGAAAATTATGAAACCCTAAGAAAGGAAATAGTAGAGAACATTAACAAATGGAAGAACATACCATGCTCATGGCTGGGAAGAATCAACATTGTTAAAATGTCTATTCTTCCCAGAGCAATTTACCAATTCAATGCCATCCCTATTAAAATACTTTCAAGTTTTGGAAAAAATGATTCTGCATTTTGTATGGAACCAGGAAAAAAAACCGCATAGCTAAGGCAGTTCTTAGTAATAAAAACAAAGCCGGGTGTATCACCATACCAGATTTCAGGCTGTATTACAAGGCCATGGTGGTCAAGACAGCACAGTACTGGCACAAAAATAGAGACAAAGACATTTGGAATCAAATAGAAAACTAGGAAATGAAACCAACAACTTACAGCCACCTAATCTTCGATAAACCAAACAAGAGAGTCCACTGGGGGAAAGACTCCCTATTCAATAATTGGTGCTGGGAGAACTGGATATCCACATGTAAAAGACTGAAAATGGACCCACATCTTTCTCCACTCACAAAAATTGATTCAAGATGGATAACAGACTTAAATCTAAGGCATGAAACAATAAAAATACTCAAAGAAAGCACAGAAAAAATACTCGAAGATATAGGCCTGGGGAAAGACTTCATGAAGAAGACTGCCATGGCAATTGCAACAACAACAAAAATAAACAAATGGGACTTCATTAACTGAAAAGCTTCTGTACAGCCAAGGAGACAACCAAAGCAAAGAGACAACCTACCCATGGGAAAGGATATTTGCATATTTTGAATCAGACAAATGCCTAATAACCAGGATCTATACAGAACTTCAATTAATCCACAAGAAAAAAAACAACAATCCCATACATCATGGGGAAGAGAGATAGTAGAATCTTCTCTAAAGATGACAGACAAATGGCCAGCAAACATATGAAAAAATTCTCATCATCCCTAATTATTAGAGAAATGCAAATTAAAACCACCCTGAGATATTATCTAACCCCAGCAAGAATGGCCTGTATCACAAGATCTCAAAACTGCAGATGCTGGCGTGGATGTGGAAAGAAAGGAACACTTTTACATTGTTGGTGGGACTGCTAACTACTAAAACCTTTTTGGAAGGAAGTATGGAGAAATCTCAAAGAACTCAATCCAGATCTCCCGTTTGATCCTGCAACCCATTACTGGGCATCTATCCAGGAAAAGAAAAAAATCTTTTATTATAAAGACACTTGTACTAGGCTATTTATCGCAGCCCAATTTACAATTGCTAAAATGTGGAAACAACCTAAATGTCCCTCAACCCAGGAATGGATTGGTAAGCTGTGGTATATGTATACCATGGAATATTATTCAGCCATAAAAAATGGAGATTTTGCAGCATTGGTACTAACCTGGATGGAGGTGGAACACATTATTCTTCGTGAAGCATCACAGGAATGGAGAAGTATGAATCCTATGTACTCAATTTTGATATGAGGACAATTAATGACAGAGTGAGGCATTGGGGAAGGGGACACCAGACAGAGAAGGAGGGAGTGGGTGAGGAAAAGGAAAAGAAGAAACAAAAAAGGCAAGAAAAGAAAATGGTGACTAATTCTCACATTAATTGGATTTAATTTTGACCAAAGTACATTACTTAAACATAAATTTTTCATTTCAATTTGTTAATATGTTGTTTGCGATATTGCATCCTCATTTATAAGTGAAATATGTAATTTCCCCTTTATAATAATATATTCTCTCCAATTTTAATATCAGGTGTACCCAGTTCAAGTAGAATGATTTTGAAGTATTTCTTCTTTTTCTATTGTCAACAGATTTGGCATGATCTGTTTTTTGAAATTATCTTTTACTTTTATTTATAAATATTAGTTGTCTGTTTTTTGAGACTCAAAAAAATAATAAGAAGAAGTTAACTGATGACTCCATACTGAATCTCAGAGTTCTACATTCTATAATAGACATACTCTTATTTGACAATGCGAATATTACTTTCTTTGCACTATTATTATTATTGCTTAATATTTTGATGCAGCAATTCTCTGATTTCTTTTCTGAATGTATTTATGTTCATTCATTTTTATGAGGTTTTTGTTTCTAGTCCTTATCTTAAACACTGTTATTGTTATTAAATTTTAAGCCTCTTTAATTTTGTGAAGGCAAAAAATGGAAACATAATAAACACATGTATATGTTAAAAAAAGTAAGAAAATAAAAAGTATTGGTACAAGTATGTGAAACAGAAACTTGCATATTCTTCTGGTGAGAATACAAAAATCTGTGCAGCTTCTTTGGAAAATAGTCTGACAGTTCCTTGCAAAGTTGAACATAGGAGCTGCCATTTGACTCAGCAATCTAACTCTTAGATACATACCCAAGAGAAATGACAACACAAGTCCACCCAAAAACATGTACACAGATCACAGCAGCATTATTCATCATAGCCAAAAAGTGTAAATGACCCCAGTGTCCATGGTTGATGAACAGGTAAGTAAAAGGTGTTATATCCATACAATAAGAATACTATCCAGCTATAAAAAGAAATGAGTGACTGATACATGTAACAACATAAACAGGCCTTGACAATGTTATGGATGAAAGAAACGAGACACAAAAGGCTACCTATTATATGATTCCTTTTATATGAAATGCCTATAGCAGGCAAATCTATGTAGACAACAGAAAATAGACTAGTGATTGCCTAGGACTAGGAGTAGAAAGTGAGGTGATTAGGAAATTATGACTAAAGAGTACAGGGGTTTTCTGTGAGATGATAAAGTGGTTTAAAATCGTGATGATGATTGTACAACTCTTTGCCTATAGAATTAAAGGGCATTAATTTGCACACTAAAAATTGGTGAACTGTATGACATATGAACCTTCTGTCAATAAACTATTAGCAAAAGATATAAAACTTTTCAGCTGCTTTAAAAAGGTACACCCAAACTTAAGAGCTAGAAAAAATATTAGCAAATATTAGCAGGCAAATAATAGAAAAGACTGAAATTGAGCATATTAATTTCAGACAGAGGAAATTAAGGAAAAAGCCATTAACTCAAATAAGCAAAGCCATTTTATATAAATAAAGGATATAAAATAGTATGAAGATATAAAATTTAGCATAATAACATAATATGAAAATTGGTGCTTAATAACATAATACATAAATAAATTGTATTTAAAATTTAGATTTTTAAATTTAATTTAAAATCATTTAAAATAAAGTAAATAAAATTTAATGAATATACAAACATCTATAACAGAACCATAGTTCCTATAGGAAAGTACAGTTAGAAAAGCATAGTAAGCAATATAAAAGTAAGAAAACAAGCATAGAGATTTGAATAATGGATTCTAGTGTAGACTTTTTTGAAGCATCCTTCAAATGCCTGCACCAATAACAAAGAAAAATCTCAATAAAAACTTTATAGCATAAATTACATAGACATTCTCTAATGACAGTGAAATACAATTCAAAGTTAGCACTAAGTTTTAAACAGCAACAAACACAGCATTTTGAATTTTTTAAATTATTGTGATAAGAATTACCAAAGGCAATTCTCTTCCAAACATGAAAAATTATTTCCAAAATAATAAAAATTATCTCCAAAATACCTCATGGTTTCATTAATGAAGTATTTTCTAAGGGCTCCATCCTCTTGCTTCTTGTATCTGTTGTTGCTTAGTCTAATGCCTTAAGGACAGCAATGTTACAATAAATTTCTTTATCTAGAAAGCCAATATATGTTTGTTAATTGATTTCATTGAGAAGGGAGTAGACTAAAAGGAAAGGTCAAGAGATCTTGACTATCATTGGAAAGCTTGTCACTTTGCCTCCCCACATTTTAATGTCCCCCTCCATTAAATTAATTAGTATTAAAATGTTTCTAGGATTCTTTCCACTTCTAAAATTGTCTGATTGAATTTATTGGGGGAAAAAAAGACATCCTTCAGTACACCAGAAAATTCTCCTCCGGGTGCAAACACTGGTTCTTTGAATGTCAGAGACTGGAACAGATTGTGCATTGTCAAGAAGAAAGTCACCCTCAATTACTCACCAATAGCAAATTCTTTATGGCTCACTCTCACTAATTTAGTGTTTCCTCATAACCACCCACCCAGGTCCCAGGGAATATACATGTGTCTGAGTATGTGTGTATTTTTGCCTCTCTGACGACATTCCAAGACTAATATCAACACCTTTTAAATTACTCATTTCTCTGTGTCACTTCTCTCTTCCATTAGAAAGAAAGTGAGCCTATATTTGCATTTGAAGTTCTAATATTCTACTCTTTCCACCACCTTTCTCAAAGATGAGTTTCTTCATTTCTCCCCTATGTGGCCCTCATTTTCAGTGTTTCTTTAAATTTATGTATTGGATTAAGCATTCTATTATTATCATTTAATATTATACTATATAAAATCATTTATTCATTGAAACTATATTATATATAATTAATTTTTATTTAATTTAGATTTAACATAGGTAATTTATTATGCTAATATAATTATAAAAATATATATATTCCAAGAGATTAACAGTGGAGGTGAGATTACACATGATTTTTATATTTATATTTTTGTGTTTCTATTTTCTACAATTCATGGATTGCATACATAATAATTATATATGCATACATCCATACATACTCCTTAGTAGCCTGCACCGAAAACAAAGTTTTCCACAACTCTTTTATTATTCATTTCAAAAGGAAATGTTTATAGCTACATTAAAAGTTCATTTCAATACATAAGAATGTAATTTAAAAACAAATATTTTAATACATAAGTGGTTTTAAGGGTTATTAATGTTACCCTTGAATAAATAGTAACTTTGATCTTATAAGATGGTCAAAATATGTTATTTTCAGCATAGTACACTTGTTAAGACAAAAAAGCTTGAACAATATTTCCAATTATCATGGGCAAAATAAAACCTCACAGTTAACCAGAACACTCAATTAGTCAGAACATATTCTCTAAATATTCATTAGGCATGTTTCATTTTTTAGGGCCTTGTACAGAAGCCTTTTTTAAATCATAAAAACCCATAAACAATGCTAATTATTCACATTTACAAATTAAACACTAAAGTCCATTCCCAGATTAAAAGAGAATCCAAACTGATTGCTCTTACCAAGACTTTATATGATCGTTACCCGCTCCTTTCCTCTATTGCTGAACTTAAGTGAACCCATCCAATAAAGTCTATTTTAGTGGTGTGCTTCCATTAAACATTCACATTTTATCATATAGTAAAGTTACAATTTATGCTAAATACTTCACTATTTCCCTAAAGATAAATCCAAGTGAATTAAATATTAAATGATGCAGCAAAGTGTGTTATTGTAAAACTAAATTCCTCCAAATGTATTAATAATCTCTAATGTTGGTAACTAAATAGCTGTGATGTTTTCTTTTTAATACTTCTGCTTCACTAAGGCTGACAGTAAGCCTAATTCTCTCCTTTCTGCCAATTTCTATTAGATATAAAGAGAAGTACACTGTGTTTATGAGACTAGGGTTCCATTTCTACTCGGCACATAAAAGCCTCATTCATCTATCTTAACAGTAATTGAATTTGCCTTTGAATGTTTGATAAGACAACCATGGGCATTCGTTATCAAGGAGGACAGATTCTTATAGCTTGTGTATGTTAATTCCAAAACTTTCTTCAATCAAACTCAAGTATCTAAAGGAAGAAAAAGTTGCCAAGTACATAATACATCTGAAACTTAAAATACTTTTATTTTGACTCCAATTTATTTCCACCTAGGTTTCAATGGTTGGAAGGAAGATGGGGGAATATTAGCTTTGCTGTTGTGAAAAATTACCACAAATTTAGCAGCTTAAAGTGACACCCATTTATTAGCTTATAGTTTTATGGGTTAGAGGTCATAGCAAGTGTGTCCAACCTGCAGCCCATGGACCACGTGTGGATTATTTGAGCATTTTTTTGTTTATCTGTGGTGTCAGGTATCATGAAAAGTATGCATGGACCTTTTGTTTTGCTCATTAGCTTTCCTTGGTGCTTGTATATTTAACGTGTGACCCAAGATAACTCTTCCTTTTCCAATGTGCAGCAGAAAAGAATAAAGGCTGGACACCCCTTTAAAAGTTCAATTAGATTCTATCATCAGATTCTCTCAGATCGAGGGAGGGTAAATGGTGGGATCACACCTACGGTGCATATTGCAAGGGTACATGTCGGATCTATTAAGTATAGAGTATAAATGTCTTTACACAGTAATTAAGTAAATGAGATGAGGTATAAGCATTCCTAATTCTATATGAAATTAGCACATTGTACCCCATAAATGTATTAATGTATATATGATCTATGTGTTTATGATTTAATAAAATAAATAAATAATAAAAAAGACAAAAATCAAGCTGTCAGATGGGTTCTCTTCTGGAGGCTCTGGTAAAAGTATTTGCTTTTAGGTTCATTAGAGTCATAGATAGAATTCAGTTCCTTGAGCATATTAGACGGGATCACTCTTTCATAGCTGGCTGTCAGCTGGGTGTAAGTGAGGAGGCACTTGCCTGCATTTATTGGCATTTGGACCCCTTCATCTTCCCAATCAAGAGGAGCATCAAATCTCTCTGACTTCTACTAGCTGGAGAAAATTCTCTGTCTTTAAAGGGGCTTATGTGATTAGCACCTGCCCAAATGGATAATCTCTCTAAGATAAGATAAGTTGTGCATATAACATAACACAATCACGGGAGTGATATCTCCATATAGTCATGGGCTCTGGGAATTAGGACGAGAAATCTTAAGGGGCCATTTTTAGAATTCTGCCTACTAGGGAATAGGGAAATTGAGATAGAAATATAAGCAGGGATCTAATAAGTGTTAGATTCTATGAACACAGAACCAGACCAAAGATTTCTTGTTGGAGCAGCATTCAGAAACATAGTGTAATGTTAACCCCATATTAATATTAGGAAAAGGGCATTGGGGCTTAAGTATTATTTAAAAATGTCTATGAGCTTTGAATTCTTTACATGGAAATACAGAAAAGAGAAAGAGATTGAAGAAAGAGAAAGCTTTGTACAACTGGCTAAAGTCCATGCTGGTGGGTGGCTCTTGTTAAAGCTCTCTGGAGTTATCAAAGATTCAAGTTTGGGGAAACTGGGGTTCATAATTAAGAAGACTAGCCCTAAAATCTCTGAGAGGGCAAGAAGGCCATTATGGTGACTGCAAGACTCAGTTAGAAGGGGGCAAGTCAGCTGGTCAGGTACCAGGATCCCAGGTATCATGATTGAGCAGAATTAGCATCTAATCTGACTCAGAACTGAGTCAGGATCACTGTACACCCACATCCCAGGCCTAGATTGCTTTTCAGAACCTAGGCTGGTACAGACATACAAGTAAGTGACCTGATCTATAGAGCAAGAGTCAGCTGGGTCAGATGTCATAGCTGGACCAGATGTCAACTCTGTTAAATCTAAATTGTGCAAAGTTTTTCTATTTACAGATCTCACTTATTTCCTAGAATTTTGTAAAACAAGATTATATGCCACACAGAACCATTGCTTCTGGTTGCAAAGAAAGAAATGAGAATGAGTTTTTTGCCCTGAACAGTCTCTCTGAGCATTTGCATTCCTGGCACATAAGCCAATGGATCTACTTGGGGGACTGAGAAGGTGGTTTGCTCCACTGAGCTTTTTAAACACAAATGCCTTGAAGCAGTCACAATTTTCTCTCTCTCCTTCCTCTTTGCTTCCTTTTCATATTACCAAATGCCAACTGTCCAGCTTTAAAACATACCGAAAGAATCTCCCTTTCTGATTACTGGAGACTCCAGTGTCATGGTTTAACAATTCTTCAAAGATGGCCCTATTCCAAAATGATCCTCTTATTTTATACTATGTGATTTGTAAAATTTATTAAGGCAAGGACAATAGGCTAAAAGTCTTAAATTAAATCTGCCCTGAAGCTACCTCCGAGCTTTGAGTCCTTACATGAAGAGCTACAAATGAACTTAGTACCTAAACAAACTGAAACCCAGTTTAGGAGTATGTTTCTTATAACCAATAGTCAGGTCTCGGCCAATCACAAGCAGCTGAGTTTCAGCCAATCACAGGCTGCCAACTAATCAAATAAGGCAAAAGCCCAGTTGTAACCAATCAAGCCCTTTCTGTACCTTAACTCCTTGTTCTCCCTATAAATACACACTTCCCACAATGTAGAGCAGAACTAACTGGGTCTCTCTGGTTCTTCATGCTGCTGGATTCATAATCACTCCACACAAATAAACTCTTCTAAATCTAAATTGTACACAATTTTTCTCTTAACAGATCTCACTCATTTCCTAGAATTTTGTAAAAACAAGATTGTATGCCATATAGCACCATCACTTCTTGCTGCAAGGTAAAAAATGGGAATGATTTTTTGAGCTGAGTACCTTGCCTGGGCATTTGCCTTCCTGATACATAAACAAATAGATCTACTACTGGGCTCTGCTTTTATGGAAAGATGCAGATGTTTGTTTTGCTCCCAAGCAATTAAAATAAGGTCATATTTTTCCTGGTTAACCAGGAAAACCACTGGGTTTTTCAAACTTTCTTTGATCTCTTTCTCTTTTTTAACCACTAGGTGTTACAACCTGAACACAGTGTCCAGGATGGTGTTGATGGAGATCTGCAGATATAGTCAGGGTGGGCATGGAGGTTTGAGGAGTTGGTTTGCTTCTGCTGAGTGAGAAAGAAACAGAGGGCTGAGACTTGTTTCTAATAGTTTTTCATAGAAGGTGGTAAAGAGAACCCTGTGTCATGCTCTGAGATTCCAGCATTTTAAGATGAGTGGTGTGCTACTTCATGGCCTTTATGTTTCAAAAGCCCAGTGGAGCAGGAAAAGATAAGTAAGCTCACAGAGATTAATTCTGAAGTTTTTGTTAAAACCAAACACTTTAATCCTGGAAAAGAAAGGAGGAAAAAAAAAACCTCTTTGTCTCATATACTCAGTCAGTTGAGTTCATTTTCAAAATTATCAGGAGGCTGCCATGCATAGGACAGGAAGAGGGTGGTGGAGAATGCAGTCGTAACAATTCCTTATCCTCTGAGTCAGGTTTCAGTTCATCTACTGTGATCATTATGTCTGTTGCATATCAATTGATCTTTTTTTGTAAATAATCACTACAAAAATTTTAAGATTAACTTGATAAATTGAAAGAACCAAATTGGGAGTAAACAGCCACAAAAATATGAGAGGAAAGAGTATTTATTTACTGATATTCATATCTTTTTGTTGATGTCATTAGCTGTAAATGCAAAAACCAGCCAGTAAGCAAGAAAATGGGTCATGGATGCCTTCTTGACAAGTGAATAGAGGCCTCAAGACCACTTAATAGCTCCATGCGCATCGTTTTGAAATAGCACTCATTTGTTGCTCATGTTTTATGAATTCATTATGTTATTCAGTCAACATGTGACTAAAAGCAGGTCTCAAATGGGGAGCAAATTCGTAGGGTGCAGGTGATGTCTATTTTTTAGTCTTGACTGACTCAGGAAAGGAGGAGAAATTAGAAATGGGAAATTTCTAAAGCCAATTAGAAATTCAAGCATGGATTGCTCTTTGCTCACAGGCACACACATTTATCACAGGAGTCCGAAAATGCAAAGCTCTGGTTGACAACACAACCATCTTTTGGAAGTCAACCTCCTAAGTGAGAAGCTTTTGCCTGGTGTCCATTGTTAAGTTTTGGAGCTGACTGCAGAAAGATCCCCTGAAACAACTAAGTACAATTGTTAGATAGAAAATTATTTTACAGGGTGGCCACAGCAGAAAAGTACATATTGGACCTTTCTGATTTAAGCAATAGCCAAACATGACCTGAGGGAAATTATGCTAAAGAAAACAATTATTATTTCTACAGAGTAGCTCAGAGCCAATGAGTTCCCAAAAAGAGACTCTAACATAAGGCTTTGTAATATGTATATTTGATATTTCACTGGGGTATTCCCAAATAATGTAAGAAGCAGCCTCCTGCTATTATCAGGTAACTCTGGTAAAGCAAGCACCACATTGTTGGTGCACACTTGACCTGCTGCCAAAGGGATCCTATAAAGAGAAAGAGATAGGAGGCTGTCTAAGTGCACTTCTATTATCAGCAAGTCTAGAAAAGATAAGAAGTACTGATGTATAAAATCTACTCCCCATTTAGTTGGCATATTACAGATATCTGCCTCAAATTTAATCTGAGAAATAGAGTTAAGATAAATTATGGGGGCATAATTATGGGGATAGCTAAGGAAACATCAAGCATATATGTAGATGAATTCTGCAAGAACACATTCTCTCCAGAGCTCACCAGAGGCTTAGCCCAAGTTCACCATGGCAAACCAGTAGTACCTATGTTGTCACTCTTCCTTTCTGCACCCCCTGTATACACATGGCTTCTTTCCCATAGCACTGTTCCTTACTAGGAGAGAAGCAGATTTTCAAGATCTTTTTTAAAAAAGAATTCCTGGAAGCCTCCTCCAATCATTTTTAGTTGATCCACAAGTGAAAACCTATTTGCCATCATTTGACTAAGCCATCATCTCAGCATTCTACATGGGTCTTGCCTGAGCTGCATGCAAACCCCATGTTAAACAAAATCATTATTTGACACCTGGTAGTAGTTTGTATGTTGTATCTTTCAAGCAATTAAGAGCTTTTATTCCATAATTGAGATTTTATCCTATTTGTATACCTCAGCTTCTCCCATTCTGAACCACAATATACTCTCCAGATCTTTTTAATGCCTTCATGTTAATAGGGGAGTTCAAGAAATAGACTCAGCTAATGTGATAGTTTTCAAGGATGTCAAGTTACTAAAAACTTGGCTTTGTCTATTAGGAAAAAAACAAAAAGGCTGTTGATCTTTATTTATGATGTTTCCTTCTAAAATGTGGGAGATGTTCTCTGGGATGAAAGTGAGTCATTTAACATGTATGTTTCTCAACTGATATCCACTGAGGGAACATATATACCCATTAATGGATCTGACTAGAGATAAGCAACATCAAAAGGAAATCTGTAGAACTTCATTCTGACATCAAACCACATAAATGAAAGGCTTGCAAATTCCATCCCTGCCATAGCCAAGTACAAAGAGTAATTATGCCTTAGAGCTAGAAAAATTAACTACCAAGACTTTAAGCTAAATACCACCCCAGCTGTATTCTTCACTCTAAAGAAGGAACTGCCTCAACAAAGCTATTTGATAGTGCCTTTGAAAGGGTAGATTCTACATCTACCTTTAATGTACATTTAATACATCCTTTAATGTATTTTACCTTAATTCTTATCCCCAATATTAAGACTTCATATTCAATAAAAATTATAGAGCTAAAAGGATAGAAATTTTTAGGAAAAATTATATCTAAAATCTATCAGTTTATTTGAAGTTGTAAACCACCAGTGGTCCTAAGATTGCCACTAAAATTCACAACCAGTGGAAAGCTCACTGGACTTCCTTACACATGTGCATACCTTACTGAGTTGATAACTTTTTTGCTGAGGAATGTTAAAGAGGTCACTGACCCTGTCTCTAAGCTCAATTTTAAAAGTAATCACAGAAAATTTATGACATTTCATGAACTTTACTAGATTATATGATAAAAATGTAAAATCTGACCTTGTCATGACTAGAACTTGGTCAAAAGAGGAAGCAGATAAAAGTAACCAAATTTCCCAGTGCACTAGTGGAGATAGGGAAAAATCTTTCCCCAAAGTTTGTTCTGTTTGCTCTGTTTGCATACTGTGTGCATTGTATTAATGTGGTTTATAATACACACACATGCACACAATATGCATTTGTACCATTCACTTCTTAAGTAAGCCCCTATTTCATACAGATACTGTCAAATCATAGATATATGTGATCAAATATAATGTACTATGTTTATCTACTTAAAGATAAGTAAATAAGACTTAAGGGAAGCTAAATATCTTTCTCCAAATGAAGCTCCTAAGAAATTGCAAAAATAGGGCTTGAAACTGGGTTTGATAGAGAACAAAGTCTGGCCACTTGTCAATATTCCGTAGTGCCTCTTATGTTCTTTCTAGTGACAGTAACTCAGTGGTATTTCCTAAAGAAATGTGCCACGTTGCAAGTTCCTGCCAGGTGCTTCGCCAAGGTGGCTACTTCTAGTAGTCAATTTCAACTTTGGTTTCATAAGCTTCTAATTAAGAAAAAAGACTTTAGCAAGATTATAGAAACTATACAGGTACCAAGTATTCCCTATTCAGACAGAGGAGAGCTATAAGCAGAGCTATGCATTTTGGCTAGTTAAAATAGTCCAGCCCAGATTCACTGCACCCATAATCTTGGGATGTGTAATTGCAGAGTCATTGCTACCACATTCTCCTTCCCTCACCCTCAGAGTCAGAGAGGAACTGGACTATCACAGAATTAGCTTTTGTGATTTTCTACTTACGTGATATTTCATTTGTGACAGTTAGGGACGTGGGTTTTAGCTAATTTGGAGAATAGATGTTTGGGATTTTAAAATATATATATAGATCACCCAAAGAAAAAGACAACCAGGAATTTAGATAAGAACAAAAAAGGGGCAAAACTCAGTTTCAGAGAAAACGTCATTTGCCAAAGCTAGAATGAGCAGCGGAGGTGACTTAAGAATAAAGAGGAGACACAAGAAACTCAGAATGATTTGATAAAAATATCCTTAAACAAAATATCATTCTTGTTCTCAACATGAAGGAAAGAGGAAACTACAGAATGGGAAGCAGAGGAGAAGCATGATCTCAGTAGTAAAGAAATTATTTTTGCTTAAGAATGAATCACTGACTGTAAAGAAATAGCAAAAGATGCTGGATAGAAGTAATTTTTATTTATTTGCTCACCAGACAAACTTAGTTGAGCACCTCCATGATCAAGGCTCTATAAGTTCAAAGACCTAATTTAGTAGAGGAAAAAAGAAATAGGAAAACTTTGTAGTTTGTGGGTTACAGAGATTTGCACACATCTGAAATACAGCACCTGGAGATAGAAGGAGACGTTTCCCAGGACAGGCTTGAAGAATGCATGGGAATTGCCTGAACAAAGAAGGAAAAGAACTTGAAGTTAAGGATGCTAAAGGTAGTTTTGGATTCCATGAGCAGCTAAATTAAAATCCAAAGCAAGAGAGATCTTAGACAAGTGGTTCCTAAATTCCTAACCTGTGATATTTTAGGAGCAGTCTACAGTATTGTCACATTGAGACAAAACTTATATGTTTCCTTATTCAAATTGGCAGAAAAAAGCCCTGAAATTATGGCTGTTGTAAAGGAGTAGGAAAACCACAAAATTTAGAATCATTTACACTTAAATCCTTGCTCTTCCACTCCTGTCTGTGTGGTCTGGAGCAATGACTTGACTTTCCTTCTCAGTGGAGTCATTGAGGTCTACTCACAGGTGTTTTGTTGGAATTAAGTGATATAATATATGATTAAGTGAGTATAATACCCTATAAAAATTCAGTGCTGCTGCTCTCTCTCGCTCCCCTCTCTCTCCTCTCTCTCTGTCTCCGTCTCTCCCCCCCTTTCCTCTCTCTCTTTCTTTCCTCACTCCTTGGTGTTGTCCTGCAACATCCCCCACACACACCAATAAAGACCTTTCGTACAAAAAAAAAAAAAATTCAGTGCTTATTAAGCATTAATGTTAGAATTATCATTGATGCAAATGAAAGAACATTAAAATTGTATTCTGGAGACATAAAATGTGTGACATGAGGCAAGTTGCTTAGCCACTCTAAAACCCATATTGCACATGTATTTAAAAAGACAAATAATTTCAAGATTTGGGATTACACCTGCGGTGCATCTTACAAGGGTATATGTGAAACTTAGTAAATGTAGAATGTAAATGTCTTAACACAATAACTAAGAAAATTCCAGGAAGGCTATGTTAACCAGTGTGATGAAAATGTGTGGAACAGTCTATAAAACCAGTGTATGGTGCCCCATGATCGCATTAATGTACACAGCTATGATTTAGTAATAATAATTAAAAAAGATTGTTTTAAAAATTAAATATGCTAACACCAAGACAATGCCTAGCAAACACAAGGACCCTGATGAATTTTACTTAAATCTGGAACTGAGAAACTTACATTGCAGAAACACAAAGTTTTATATAAAAATATGTCCTAAAAATGATAGCAAATAATTATTTTTAGTGCTTCTCAGTGTTTGGTATCTTTTACATATTGTATTTGCACTTTCTCATCTAGTCATAAAAATCACTCTTTTGCTTTGCCTTTTTACCCAGAGAAGTATAGTTATTCACCTAAGGACTCACAGAATGTTCTTGTGACCACCCAAACATCTTTTTAAAAAGTCTTCTAAATTTCCAAAGGTGCTTGGCCTAACTATAGAAAAAGATCTAAGTTCTGGCTCTCAAAAGAAGAGTCCTAGTATGAACCAAACCCCAGGGAAACAACATCATGATCTACCAAACAACGCTGAGGGACTGTGTGAATTACCATAATGGTACCTTTGAGAAAGCACAGAAATCTCTCACCTCCTAGCACTCACTCTGTAGTCTGGAGAGATAAAGCATGTAAACAGATTAGTCTTCTTGATGCAGTATGCATTTAAGGCAGATTGATAGTCCACTTATTGGTGTTAGATTAGTTCAGATGAGATTAAAGCTGCAGCTGGCTGGGATGATAAAGGAAGCTTCCAGGAAGAGAATAGGACCTGAACAATGATTTGAAAAATGGGTAGGAGCCTCCCAATGGTCAAAGATGGATGGGAGGTATCCAAACCTGGGGAAGACACAGAGACCAACAATGGAAGAGGAAAAGCACAAATAATATTCTGGGGATGATGAGCAGTAACTTTGGGTCTTCATTTTTCCACTTGGTTTTTTGAAACCAGACTCCTGATCCCTCCCCACCCAAATCCGCTCCACCTGTAAAATTGTCTCCTACGATTTCTTTGGTGGTACCTCCATCTCCACCATTGTTTAGGCCAAACCTATGACATCATCTTTGACTCCTCACTTTCTCTTGTATTCTACTGCCAAGATATTTGGAGATGTTCAAAATATCTGGAATCTGTTCAATTCCTACCACCTGCACTGCTAATACCAGGTCTGAGTCACCATCCTCTTCCGCATGAACATCTGCAATCCCCCTTTTTCGTATGTTGTCTCTCCCCTTCCATCTTGATGACCTTTTCTCAGCATAGCAGCCAGAAGATACCTTTAAACCTAAATCAGGTCTCTCAATGGCTTTGTATAATCTATTTTCTTCCTTACTTCACTGAGCGTCTCCACAAGCACACTGGTCTTCTTAGAGTGTCTCTTCCCAGTTTGCCCAGCTGTTTCTCCTGCCCAGATTATCTACCTCAGATATCTTCTTCCTTAGCTCTCACACCTCCTTCAAGTCTCAGCTCATACGTCATCTTTCCAAGGGAATCTTGGAAAGTGAAACTTATTTAGCCCAAAAGCACCCCTGATTTCCCCTAGCCTGATTAAATAACTTTTTCTTTTTGTATTTCCGTGGGACTTATAATTTCCTAACCATACAATATAAATTAATTATTGGTTCATAGGTGTATTGTCAATACAATGTGTGCCCCTAGAGGACAGATGTTTTTGTCTATTTTGTTCACTCTTTGCAGTTCCCAAATGGCTAGACATTGTAGGGTTCTTTTTTTTTTTTTTTTTTTACATTTCTTTGAATATTGAGTAAATAAACAGTTTTAGTGTGCATTTTCTGTTCCCGTTTCTTCTCCCCTTCCTAGATACCTGTTTTCCAAGTTCCCAAGTAGAGTCACTTCTGTCTTCTAAGAAATGAGTACATCATACCTGAGCACTCTTTTTTTTGTTTTGTTTTAGTTTCTGGTTTCTTTTTTTAACTTAATTTCTATTAAATCAGAACTATATACATTTAAGGGATACAATGCAATGATTTGATATAAAATGTAGAATATGTAAATCAAACTAATTAACATAAGCATCATCTCACTTACTTATTTTTTATAGTAAAGCATTTATTATATACTCTCAGTTGTTTTGAAATGTACCCTTGCATTGTGCACATTAGGTGAAATCCCACCAAATACCCTCCCCTCTCCCTTCCCCTTCCCCTCCCCTCCTTCTTTCTGAACTATATTTGTGTTTTATCATTTCTATGAATGTGTGATTATATATAGGTTTCATAATAGTATTGAGTACATTGTCTACTTTTTTCCCCATTCTTGAGATACTTTACTAAGAAGAATATGTTCCAGCTCCATCCAGGTAAACAGAAAAGATATGAAGTCTCCATCTTTTTTATGGCTACATAGTATTCCATGGTATACATATACCACAATTTGTTAATCCATTCATGGGTTTATGGGCATTTGCACTGCTTCCACAACTTGGCAATTATGAACTGGGCTGCAATAAACATTCTGGTGCAAATCTCTTCGTTGTAAAATGATTTTTGTTCATCTGGTTAGATACCTAGTAATGGAATTGCAAGATCAAATGGTAGATCAATTTTTAGTTCCTTGAGAATTCTTCATACTTCTCTCCAAAAAGGCTGTATTAGTTTGCATTCACACCAGCGGTATAGAAGTGTTCCCTTCTCTCCATATCAACACAGGCATCTGTAGTTTGGGGATTTTGTGATGTGGACTAATCTTACTAAAATTAGATAATATCTCAAAGTGATTTTGATTTGCATTTCTCTGATGATTAAAGATGATGAGCATTTTTCATGTGTTTGGCCATTCACCTGTCATCTTCAGAGAAGTTTCTGTTCCAGTCTCTAGCCCACAAAGAAATAGGGTTTTTTGTTCTTTTCTTATGGATTAATTTAAGTTCTCCGTAGACTCTAATTATCAGACCTTTGTTGGAATCATAACCTGCAAAAATTTTCTCTCATTCTAAAGGCTGTCTGTTTGCTTTACTTACATTGGCCGTAGAAGACTGAAATTGAACCTTACCTTTCACCACTAACAAAAATTGATTCTTACTGTATAAAAGATTTAAACTTAAGTCATGAAATTACAAAAATACTAGAGGAAAGTGCAGGGAAAACACTTGAAGACATTGGCCTTGGAAAATATTTTATGAAGAAGAACCCCCCTCCCCCACCAATCGAAGCAACACCAAAAATATATTACTGGGATCTGATCAAGCCGAGCACTTTTTAAAACTTGGGTGTGATGTACAGATAAGTAAAGCAGATTGTTCTGGAGACATGTATATTTATATTGTACACATGCACCCAAACTTACGTTGTATATGTGTATCTTCACATATTTACAACACAACACACATACACAATACTGATATGGAAATAAAAACTAGCTGTCCAGTCTTAAAGTGTAAGAATGTAGGAAAGTGAATATAATCAGCCTTCCTTTTACATATCTGTATTATGCTTTCATGGGAAAATTTTATAAGACAAATCATCAAAGGTTAAATCATGAAAAGTCTATCTGTATAATTGAAGTTTGCCCTCTAGTGAAAAGTCGTGGCCCCTGTTTGCAGAAACTGTCCTTTTTTTTTATTATTAAGTTATATATACATAGATCATGAAAAGATTTATGCCTTAGTGGAATTCAATGTGTTGATTATTTGTACAAATTGGAGTGCTTACATCCTACTAATTAACATAGCTTTCACCTCACTTAATCACATTGTTAAGACATTTGTGTTCGACACTTGATAGATTTGACTTGTACCCTTGCAATATGCTCCATAGGTGTGGTCCCACCATTAACCCTCCCTCTATCAAAACACCTCCCTCCCTTCCCATCTCCCTCTCCTTCCCTCCTTCATCCTGGGCTATAGTTGTGATTCATCTCTCATATGAAAGTGTGAGTGATTATAAATTGGTTTTATTAGTAGTACTGTGTACATTGTAATTTTTTCCCATTTCTGAGAAACTTTACTAAGAAGAATATTTTTCAGCTCCATCCATGTAAACATAAAAGAGGTAAAGTCTCCATCTTTTTTAATGCTGCATAGTATTCCATGGAATACATATACCATAATTTATTTTTTGTGACTTTTTTTAATTAAATCATAGCTGTGTACAATAATGCAATCACAAGGTACAATGTAATGTGCTGGTTCCACATACAGTCTGAAATATTTTCACCAAACTGGTTAACATAGCCTTCATGGCACTTTCCCAATTACCGTTTTCAAACCCTTATACTCTACACTTAGTAAACTTCACTTGCACCCTTCCAAGATGCACCCTAGATGTGGACCCACCAATCATCCTCCATTCATGGGTCAATGGGCCCTTGGGCTTCTTCCAAGACTTTGCAATTATGAATTGAGCTGAAATGAACAATCTGGTACAAATATCTTTGTTGCCAAGTGATTTTTGGTCTTTTGGATATACAATTAGTAGAGGAATTGCAGGATCAAATGGCAGGTCTACATTTAGATCCCTGAATGTTGTCCATACTTCTTTCCAAAAGGAACGTAATAGCTTGCATTCCCACCAGCAGTGCAGAAGTGTTCCCTTTTCTCCACATCCATGTCAACACCTGTACTTTTGGGATTTTGTGATGTGGGCTACTCTTACTGGAGTTAGATGATACCTCAATGTGGTTTTCGTTTCCATTTCTCTGATGATTAAAGATGATAAGCATGTTTTCATGTGTCTGTAGACCATGCGCCTGTCTTCTTCAGAGAACCTTCTGAAACTGTCTTTATGGGTGAATCTCATCACTGTACTTCTAGAATTCCAAATGCAACTTGCTTTGCTACAGATTGAATTTTTGTTTCAGTGCACTCAGTTACTAGTTTATAAAAGTCAATAATATTCTTTTCCTAAAATGTGTGTGTGTGCATGTGTGGTATGTAGCGACTAAACTTTTGGCTTAATGAAAGGTCACACTGATATCTCATAATACAGTCCCTTATCACGGACCCATAAATCCATTTTCTCAGCCTCCTTCTTAGCAAAGTAAGTACTGAAAGAACAAATAATCTTCTTTTTGATGTCATTTCTATGGCAGCAGAAACCCAATTTTGTTACATCTCAATACATTAGTATTCACAAAAAATCTTCTGTGATAACTATGGCTTTATTGTTATATAAAGCTTAAAAAGAGAAAACATTAAACAGTAGTATAACATATTTGTCATTTTTACAGCCTTACTTCCAACCCTTAGATGAAAAAGGTAACTTATTCTGTGATGAATATTTATTTTTATGCCACCATGAATTCATGGCATACTGTTACAGAGATAATATAAGTATCACATATTTAAATCCTGAGTTTCTTCTCAATGTCAATGAGGAAGAGGTAAAAGGCAAACAGAAAGAAAGAAAGAGAAGAAAGAAGGGAGAAAACTTCCTCTTACTTGAAAAGGACCAACCAGTAAATACTTTGAAAACATAGTAAGAGAAAAAATTAAATTATAAAAGGTAAATGGATTTATATGTGAAAAACGACACATTTAAAGTATTCTTACAAAAATCTTGTTTTAAAAACAATGTTTCATCAATTCTTCTTGACATCCATAATAATGACAAAGTATCCTTACACATTTTCATATGTATTATTTTCTAAATGGTATAATAAAAACTGTCAGTTACCCCCCTCTGCATACTAATAGAAAAGTACAATCCTTTGTTCTGTGTGTGACTGCATTTGCACATTATAGAACTATGAAATATTTACAAAGGGAAGGTTAAATCAATACAGCTCTAAAATTTGTACTTCAGTCTTCAGGGATTTATATCATCTTGATTTAATGAACTACGAGGAGTGAGAATGTTGACACAGAAAAAAATATTTCGGTTTCCCCTTTATTGTACATACAGAAAGTATTGAAGTAGGATTTGTTGATACCTAAGCAGTAACTAATTATTACCTCAACTATCATTTCAGAAACTTCATGGTAAAAAGCAGATGCCAAGTACTGAAAAAAAAATAGAAACTGTGGTGCATACTACACTGAATAAATACTATATCTTCATTTAATTTACTTGGTTGTCAAAAACCTTTTAAAATGTTCTATTGTCAAAAAATAAAAAATAAGATGTTCTATATTAATAGAATTTAATTTTTATAGTACAAAGATTAGTTCAGATGTATAACATTATGAACATAAAAACTATATAGCTATCTATACATTATATGTATTATATATTATATAATATATTTGCATTTCATATGGTGATTGTGCTGTTATAGTTTACTCATACAAATGTGAACTGTGGACATAAATTTTCCTATTGTAATACAGGACTATGTTCATTAAACAGGACAGAAATGTCTCCTCTTATTTGCAAAAACAGTCCAACTCACAGTTTATTCCAAGGAAAGCATTAATAAAGATGTCTAAGGATTGGAGGAGGGAGAAAATAAACAAATAAATGTACTTAGAATAATAAGCCCTTATAAAAGGACACAGGATATGTTGAGATGAAAATCTAGGTGAAATGCAACCTGCTTCTTTTATACAGTTGATTAATTCAAGTTCACATTGTCACATAATATGTATGTTACATTATATAAATTAGAAAACTTGTAACAATTATCATCAATTGAAAGACTATGATAGAGATATTGCCCATAGATGTATTCAAAGTAAGTTTATTCATTTCCAAGACCCAGTGATTTCAACAGCCTGCTATAAAAGAGACAAAGGGAAAAATAACAAAATTTTGGTAGACTTGTGACTCTGGTTCTAACAATTATCTTCTCTGTGACTTAAGAATAGTAACTTCAACTCCCTGAATCCCAATTACTATCCTGTACAAGGTTGGTACAATCCTGCCTCCCTGCTTACCTCACATGACTATTTCGAAGATATTTTAAGTTTTTTTTTGTGGTGATTTGTACCATAGTATGTAAGTATGAGAAGGCATAAAACATCATTTTTACCATGTTATGTATTTTTACCATGTTATGTCCATGTTATGTATTGCTTAAGCTTTTATTAAAACAATCCAAGAGTAATTAATAGCTATTTATTTAGCACAGATTCCCTGAGCTTATACCTAGAAAAGACAGAAGACCAGAGTCCTCCTGAGTGTGCAGCAGGAGAAAAGAGAAACAGAATGCAATTTGCAAAGTGAAGCGAAAAAATTTCATTGCTGTAAACTAAACATAATTATTTAGTATTCATATTCAACTGGAAATGTTTATTCATATTTTATTATTCTTCACATGGGCCTCTTAATGAGGCGATGCTGTTATTTTTCTGTCTTGGCCAAGGTTCCCTAGAAAATAAAACATTAGACATAGTTTTCGGCACTAATGTGGGATTAGGGACTGCAGAATAGGGAGCAGAGGGAGAGACAGAGGGAGTGAAGCAGAATTGGATGAAGGGAAAACGAACACGATAAGTGTCATCAGGTGGCTGCCAAGAAATGTAATTGATTGCTTGATTTCCTAGGACCTTCCTTGAGAAACCAAACAAGCCACATCTCAGGACCCTCCTTGAGTACACAGAGAAAGGGGAAAGGGAAATAATTTGCTACTAGCTCCTACCAATGAAAGTGTTTGCTACAGGTCAGCAGGGTCTGGAGCGGGCTATGTCTTCACTTCCAAGGGGATGGGCTGGGGCTTCTGTTTGTAACTAGAGAGGGCTTTGGCAACTTGGGGCTTGGGTGATGGTCTTTGTCATTCATGCAATAAACATTTATCGAGCATCAAAAAAAAAAAAAAAAAAGAAAGTGTTTGCTACACAGAGCATTAATTCTTGCTCGCTTTCAGAATCTTAGGGAAGCCTGAAGCAGAGGTGAAAAATAGTTGGCATGAAGTGAGACATCGTTAGACCACATCTGTGTAAAGTTGGTCAGAGTTGCAGTAGCTACATCCACAGACAAGCGAAGCTGCGAGGCTCAGAAATGGTATATAAGAGATGGCTGGTATGCCACACACAGTGTGGTCACTATATTCCAGCTTTATTTTAGCCAACATCATGCCTATCCTGCTGATACCTCATCTTGCCAATATGTCCCCAAATGACTACTGAGCTAAAAATTCCAGTTTATTTCAAGTCTCCTTTGCCACATCATGTTTCAAGCAAAGTAAACACACTTCAGAATGAGGCACTATGAAAGGAAACAGGCCCATTTATTGGACGTAGTGGATAAAAGGAAAATTATTGTGATATCTCTTACTCTACTATTATTTCACTAATAATTTCCAACCTCTAATGCCATGGTAGAAATATCTTAAGGATCTTAGTGGTTTGCTCATATACATGATACTAATGACTTAGTTCTATTCAACGAAGATCACTGAGTTCCTATTAAGATATTTATCTTGTTATTTCAAAGAAAATCAAGAAGCAGAGATCTGAAATCATCATGATGAGCAAGTTGTATACCTCAGTAAGCCAATCTTATCTTAGAGATAGGTGTTTCTGGCTATAGGATTACAGGTGGCTCACACCTGTAATCCTATAATTCTAGCACTCTGGGAGGCCGAGGTGGGTGGAAAGCTTGAGCTCATGAGTTTAAGACCAGCTTGAAAAAAAAAAAAAATGAGACCCCGTCTCTAATAAAATAGAAAAAAACTAAGACAAGAAGATTGCTTGAGCCCAACAGTTGGAGGTTACTATGAGCTATGACGCCATAGCTCTCTACCCAGAGTGACAGCTTGAAACTCTGGCCCCCCTCCAAAAAAAAAATGAAAAAAGAAAAGAAATGGTGTTTCTTCCTTTCCAAACTCTTATCAGTTTAGCCCATGCTACTTTCTCTTTGGTTTGTCCCTTCTAGCAGTCTCATCAGTTGACTATGCTAACTGCTAAGAAGAGAGAAAGTGGCTGGCTAACTTCATTAGCTAGTTGATCTAGTTGGATTGTTTTTTGTAGTTATAAACAGGCTGATTCTAAAATTCATATGCAATCTCACACACACACAAAAAAAAACAAACAACATAAACTACATGGAAGAGCCACTACAATTCTGGAAAAGAAGTGAGTTGGAGAAGTCATCCTTTATAATTTTAAGACTTTTTATAAAGCTTCAGTAATAAAAATATGTGCTAGTCAAGGATTAAACACACAGATCAATAAAACCAAATAGAAAGTCCAGAAATAGACCCACACACATATGCCAATTAGTTTTTGACCTAAGTTCAAGGCAAATCAATGGAGGAACCACAAATGGTATAGGAACATCCTCATGCAATGAAATGGATCTCAACGTAACTCTCATACATTCCACAAAAATTAAATCACAATGGATCATAGCTCTTAATGTAATATGTTAAACTATACAATGTTTAAAAGAAAATATATATTTTTTTAAATTTGGGATTAGGAAAGTAATTCTTAGACATGACATCAAAAGCAAGACTCTAAAAATAAATGAACAAACAATTGATGCTAATCTTCAGCAAAATTAAAAATCTTTCCTCTGCAAAAGATACTGGTAAGGGATGGTAAAGAAAAGCTAAAGACAGGAAGAAATCCATTGCAAATCACTTAGATGCTAAACTTCAAAACTCAATAGTGAGAAGACAAACAACTCTGTTAAAAACTCAGTAAAAGGCTTGCACAGACACTTCACCAAAGAAGACATATCTACAGCAAATAAACCCATGTAAAGATGTTCAATGTTGCTAGTCATTAGGAAAATGCAAATTAAAACAGTGATGTGATATCACTAAGCTCCTACCAGAAGAGCTAAAATAAAAACTACCAACAATAGCAAGGGCTGGTGAAGAAAGAGAGCAACTAGAACTCACATACGAGGGAATGACGGCTGTGCAGAAAAGCAAAGCCTTTCTTTTTTTTTTTATTAAATCATAGCTGTGTACATTAGTATGATCATGGGGCACCATACACTTGGTTCATAGACCGTTTGACACATTTTCATCACACTAGTTAACATAGCCTTCCTGGCATTTTCTTAGTTATTTTGCTAAGACCTTTACATTCCACATTTACTAAGATTCACATATACCCTTATAAAATGCACTGCAGGTGTAATCCCATTAATTCCCCTCCCTCCACCTGCAACTGCTGGGCCATATAGTAAGTATATGTTCAACTTTGTTAGAAAGGCTTTGTAAATTATGAAACAGTTACAAAGCCTTTCTAACAAAGTTGAACATATACTTACTACATGGCCCAGAAATTCTACCCCTAGTCATTTACCCTGGAGGAATTAAACCTTAATAGTCACACAAAAGCCTTATACCTGACTGTTCACAGTAGCATTTTTAGTAAGTCACCAAAACTAAGAACCCAGATGTTCTCCAATGAATGTAGGGATAAACTGTGGTGCAGTCATGCCGAGGAATACCTTTCAGCAAGCAAAAGGAACCAACCACTGACAGACTCAACAACTTGGAGAGATCTCAGTTATGCTGAGTAAAGAAAAGCCCTACTCAAAGGGCTAAACACTGTATGCTTTCATTTAAGACACTCATGAAAGACATAGTTTTCGTGTCAGTGAACAGATTAGTAGTTGCCATAGCATATGGATGGGTGAAGGTATTTTTGCAAAGTGGCAGCACCATGGAGGTTTGGGAGATGATGGAGCTGTCTGTATCCTGATTGCGGTGGTGGTAATACAAATTTATATGCTAAATTCCTAGAATTGTCTACACTAAAAAAGTCCCTTCTATTCTGTTAATTCGGAAAATTTTTTTTAAAAATTCCTAAAATGCATATGTAGGAAATTGCAGAAGTAAATGAACTTCACTCTGCCCAAGAAGATCTCCCCCACAGAGGTCATTATCAGCTTACTTGTTCTCTCTCAGACAATTTTAGATAATATTAAAAAATGACATCAAGAAATGGCCTTACACTATATTTCTCCCCGAAATCCCTTCTATCAATAATATTTTCTAGCATGATACCTTCTTAGATGGTAAAAATATAACTTATGCCTTCAATTCTTCTGTGCTTCAAATTATTTCTTTCTGTTCGAGGTGTTATGAAGCATTAAATAACATTTGAAAAACATAGTTAAAAAGTAAACTAACCTTTCAAAAAGCTAATTGCGACTGAAGGTATCTATTTTCTCCTGTCACAGAAGAAATGTTTGAGAAAGATGCTACAGACCACCATGGAATTTGGTCAACCCCAGTCAAAATTACAGTGCTTCTGTCTAAAAGTGACATAAAACACCACCCAGAATAGTAATTCATTGTGGCTCCTTTTAAAAAGAAATCACTTCCTGTCTACTTACAATCACTATTTATTAATACCCAACATGATATGTGGACCAAGTTTGTGATGCATGACACATTTTAGATAGTAATGATAGGAATGATTTTTGGATGCAACAAAGGCAGCATTTTTCAAACTTATGGCCTGGAAGTGAGAGACTTTAAATTCTATTAATTTCCTGAGACAGCTGCCTCCCCACAGTGAAGTCCAGAGAAAGGTGTGCATCTGTTGTTAATATATTATTGCAATGTTCCAACCATCTGCCTAAATAAAAACTGGGATCTAGAGGTATTCAAATAAGTGTTCTTTCCGAAAGGGAGATAAATTAGGATGTAAAACTCCTGAGCCTTTTTCTTAAATCCAATAACGAGCTCAGTAATACCTTTTCTTCTGTTATGGTTTTATTTTGGCTTCCTTACTACTATTTTTGGATAGAGGACTGAGTTTCCCAAAGCTACTGGAATAAGGAGAAAAACACTAGAGCTGAGAGCTCTATTCCTAGATAATTTGTTGATATATTGGGTTCAGCAAACTGCATGGCAGTTACCAGCCTGCTATTTGCTATTGTCTTTGATATGTGACCCAATGTGGGCAAAGAGCTTCATCCAAACAGCTTATCTGATAAGACTTTTGCAGCTCTGAACATTAGTCTCACCTCTCCTAGATGAAGGGGTATAGAGTGGCTTAAGCTCCATATTAGGAGTGTATTCTTGCATTTTCAAAATTCTAGAATAGGTTGCAATTTTTTTTTGTTTTCAAACTCCTTAGTTGAACTTTCTGTTATGGAATGTATTGTTCTTCCCTCTGGGCCCCCTGATGGGGAAACAGAGTCCCAGCCAGTATCTTCCATGTGTTCTGCTGTCTTCGTCCTGCCTGGACCTCAGGACATAATCTTAGATTTAACAGACAGCACTCTAACTGCACCTGTGATCACTTACACATCTCATTATCTCCAGGAGGAAAATTTTTTTTTTTTGAGACAGAGTCTCACTTTGTCACCCTTGGTAGACTGCTGCGGTGTCATAGCTCACAGCAATCTCCAACTCTTGGGGTCAAGCGATTCTCTTGCCTCAGCCTCCGGAGTAGCTGGGACTGGAGGTGCCTGCTACAAGGCCCGGGTATTTTTCGAGACTGGGTCTCACTCTGGTTCAGGCTGGTCTGGAACTTGTGCACTCAGGCAATACACCACCTCAGCCTCCCAAGTGCTGGGATTACAGCCATGAGCCAGCGTGCCTGGTCTAGCAAAATGTTTACGCTCCTAAAATTGCCTTTGTCTTCTAATTTCTTCAGCCTCGCGTCAAAATGAAACATAGACGGAAAAGATGGAAGACAAATGGGAAACCAGCTCCACATTGGAGCAAAGGAAGAAGTTCACGCTCACTCTGACTGGAGAATTCATGAAGATATGGGACTGATAGAAGTGGTGTCAGACATTCTTGCTCTTACTGAACTGAGATGCTTTCTCCTGTTCCAATATAACATACTTCACATTAAGACTTTTAAAAGTGCTTGCTATTTCAGCAATTGTCTTTGTCACCCTATTTTTCATTTTGCCTAAATTTTTGAGGGAGAAGTAAGTATGCACATTATACATGAGTGGTGCTGATTCTGTACTGGTATAAATGTTCTAATTCTTTGATTTATGCCTATGTGTTAAAAGTGCAAATCTAGACAGTAATAACGGTATCTGTATGCAAAATAATACCTGTAATACCGTAACTGCCCCGGGCTTCACGCTACCGTCCTCCCCTGAAGCCTTCTCCCCAGCAGGCAGCACAGCTGCAGACGCTTCCAGCTGCCTGGTTGACTGGGCCAGACGCTGCCACCACTTCCATCTTGGAAACGGGCAGGCGATAGTTAGCATCAGGGCCTCAGCAAAAGGCAAGGCGAAAGTGTCTGCACAGCCGCATCTTCTCTTGCGAGAGGTGCAAAGTGCAAAGCCAGGCCCTACGGAGAAGCTGGCAGTGAGCCCTAGTGGCACATGAGATTGATCCGGGTGTCTTGAGGGCCTGACCTCCCCATCTATCCCCTCCCAGCCAACCCTTATCCCCACATCCTCCCATTTCTTATCTCCATCCCTGTCAATGTGAACAGGGCCATGGCTGCTCTACTGAGAACGCTGATGGGCTTATTTCCCAGAAAGTGTGCAGGGGTAGGGCCAGCTTTGTCTGCCCCAGGTTCCTAACAGTAGTTCCCAGCCCTTTCTGGGCTGCCTTCTCTCTCATCCAGCTGCCTCCACTCTGAGGCTGTAGGACACTACTGAGGAGGAAGGTCTCTGAGTAAAGGTCTGAGAGACCTGTGTTCTGAGACACAGTTCAACTAGTAGCCCACCACTGTGACCCTGGGCCTTAGTCCTCATGAAGTTTTTCTTTGTAAGGGCCCCTAGAAGTAAAGTATAAAAGCTCAGGGGCTCAGCACCTATAGCACAGTGGCCCGCCAAATGCACCAAGGCTGGCAGGTTCAAACCCGCCCAGACCAGCTAAACAATGACAACTGTAACAAAAAAATAGCCAGGCATTGTGGAAGGTGCCTGTAGTCACAGCTACTTGGGAGGCTGAAGCAAGAGAATCACTTAAGCCCAAGAGTCTGACGTTGCTGTGAGCTGTGATGCCACAGCACTCTACCGAGGGCCACATAGTAACACTCAGTCTCAAACAAACAAACAAACAAAAAAGCTCAGGGGTACCTTAGCCCAAAGATTGTAATTTTGAGCCTCTGACTTGTCTGAACAAGGGATTGAGTTGATATAATTTCCCAAATTTGCCAATAGGAAGAACCACCTGGGATGCTTATTAATGGAGCAGTTACCCAAGTGTTTCTCCTGGAGAGTTGATTCAGTGTGTTTGGGTGTGATTCAGGAGTCTCAGTTTAACCAATCCCCAGGTGATTTTTAGCATTTGCAAGTTCAGGAAAGGCTGGTGTCATTCATTCTGACATTACTGAGTGCTAAGGTCTGGATGGCTCAGGAGGTCACAGTCCAGTTACTAAACAGAAACGTAAATTCAGATTACTTCATACTTCACTAGTTGTCATCAGGGGAGGCTTCCTCCTCAGTGTGGTGTCCCAGGGGCCTCGGCCTGGGGCCAGCTGTATGAGAGAAGAGGCAGACCAGAAAGGGCAGGGATCCACCACCAGGAGCCTGGGGTGGGAAGGGCTGGCCCTGGCCCTTCACATGAGCTTCCCGGGAAATAAGCCTACCAGGGTTCTAAGCAGAATGGCCATGGCCATGTTCCTACCAACAGACATGGATGGTAATATAAAAGAGAGCATGTGGGGCTGAGGGTGGGCTGGAAGGGGTCAGCGTGTGAGGTTGGATGCTCAGGTCATTTAGACCACTTTCACTTGACACCTGGGTCTGCTCGTGACTTCTCTGCAGTGCCCAGCACTGTGCCTCGTTCCTCTCACAAGAGAAGGAGACACCAATATGTAGACACTCTCCTCTTCTTTAATAATTATAACAAATGATTTTTTTGCTGAAAGTTTGTTGCAGGCTGGGCACAATGGCTCATGCCTGTATTCCTAGCATTCTGGGTGGCCAAGGTGGGTGGATTGTTTGAGCTCAGGAGTTCATGGCCAGCCTGAACAAAATTGAGTCTCCCTCTCTACTAAAAATAGAAAAACTAGGTGTAGTAAGTGCCTATAATCCCAGCTACCCGGGAGGCTGAGATAAGAGGATCCTTCAAGTCTGAAAGTTTGAAGTTGCTGAAAACCATGACACCATGGCATTCTACCTAGGGCACAGAGTGAAACTGTCTCAAAAAAAAAAAAAGTGAGTGCACATTAATCACTGGAGAGCATTGTACATGGCAAATTATGGTAATTTCTATTCCTGACATATTTACGTTTTCTATATCTTATGGCAAAAAGAGACTAAAAGTTATATCGTGAAAACTTTAAACCTAGCCTGTGCCTGAAATTGTGCCAGGTATATAGACCCCAAGACACCTCTGAGGAGGACAATCCCTAATCTGGGATCTTAGAGACCTGTGTTCTGAGATATAGTTCAACTAGCAGCCCACCATTGTGACTTTCACCCTCACTCCACCTGCAATAGACCATTGACACCTGGTCCCTTTCCTCTATGTCTTTGTATTAAAATGGAGAAGGTATATGAAAAAAGACTAAGATACAAAACAAAGACAGGAACATAAACAGGTGCTCGTGAGGATGGTGTGAAAGCCCATGAATGACTGGCTCTCACGAAGGACTGCCAAAAAAATACATCAGGCTACTGAGACACAAAACGTGGAATCAAATCACATAAAGAATCAATGAAGAACATTTCAAACCAAAATTTCTCATCCCACAAAATGTTTCCAGTTAGTTGGCTACACTTATTTTTTCAATGAGTTCATTGAGGAATAGCATAATCAATATTCATGCTCAAATCATTAATGACTCTCTAAAACATGAATGAATAGTAGTATTATCAGTGAAGATACAGGAAAAAATTCCTCTTGCTGAAGAAGCACATTGGCAGTGCTGCAAGTCTGGAGTTCCTTCTGAACGGTATTGCCTGTTTTCATATTGGTGTTTATTAAATATCAATTGGTCGAAGTGCTAATGAACAATTTGTGTATACTCAGTGCCAGGCAGAGGTCTACTCAATGTTTTACAGACATTGTATTTTTTTTTGGCTTTAAAGTGCATATTTTTTCCATATTTTAACAACATTTGGAACATGCCTTTACACGTGAGGGCATAAAATAAATTAATTGGCATTTTCTCTTAGTGGTACATAATGTAACATTGTACCTTTAAATTACTAACATTTTTGTCCCAATGATACATAGTAATTCATTCAACACTTACATTGATCCTATGAAAAATCTGCATTTTATTATTTATTTTTTTTATTAAATCATAGCTGTGTACATTAATGCGATCATGGGGCACCATACGCTGGTTTTATAGACCGTTTCACACATTTTCATCACACTGCTTAACATAGCCTTCCTGGAATTTTCTTAGTTATTCTGTTAAGACATTTATATTCTACATTTACTAAGTTTCACATGTACCCTTGTCAGATCCACAGCAGGTGTAATCCCACCAATCTCCCTCCCTCTACCCATCCTCCTCCCTCCCTCCCCTCCCTTTCCCTCTTCCCCATATTCTTAGGTTATAACTGGGTTATAGCTTTCATATGAAAGCCATAAATTAGTTTCATAGTAGGGCTGAGTACATTGGATACCTTTTCTTCTATTCTTGAGATACTTTACTAAGAATATGTTCCAGCTCCATCCATGTAAACATGAAAGAGGTAAAGTCTCCACCTTTCTTTAAGGCTGCATAATATTCAATGGTGGACATATACCACAATTTATTAATCCATTCGTGGATCAATGAGCACTTGGGCTTTTTCCATGACTTAGCAATTATGAATTGGGCTGCAATAAACATTCTGGTACAAATATCTTTGTTATGATGTGATTGTTGGTCTTCTGGGTATATACCTAGTAGAGAAATTATGGGATTGAATGGCAGATCTATTTTTAGATCTCTAAGTGCTCTCCAAACATCTTTCCAAAAGGAATGTATTAATTTGCATTCCCACCAGCAGTGTAGAAGTGTTCCCTTTTCTCCACATCCACGCCAACATCTCTGGTCTTGGGATTTTGTGATATGGGCTAATCTCACTGGAGTTAGATGATATCTCAAAGTAGTTTTGATTTGCATTTCTCTGATGATTAAGGATGATGAGCATTTTTCATATGTCTGTAGGCCGTGCGCCTGTCTTCTTCAGAGAAGTTTCTCTTCAAGTCTCTTGCCCAGCCTGCGATGGGATCACTTGTTCTTTTCTTGCTTATACGTTTGAGTTCTCTGTGGATTCTGGTTATTACACCTTTGTCGGAGACATAACCTGCAAATATCTTCTCCCATTCTGAGGGCCGTTTGCTTGCTTTACTTACTGTGTTTTTGGCTGTGCAGAAGCTTTTTAGTTTGATCAGGTCCCAGTAGTGTATTTTTGAAGCTGCTTCAATTGTCCGAGGGGTCCTCCTCATAAAAATACTCGCCCAGACTGATTTCTTCAAGGGTTTTCCCTGCACTCTCTTCTAGTATTTTTATAGTTTCATGTCTTAAGTTTAAATCTTTAATCCAGTGAGAGTCTATCTTAGTTAATGGTGAAAGGTGTGGGTCCAGTTTCAGTCTTCTACAGGTTGCCAGCCAGTTCACCCAGCACCATTTGTTAAATAGGGAATCTTTTAAAATCTGCATTTTAAAGAGAAGTTAAGACACTTGCCTAGGTTTAAATAGCTAATATAATAAGTATCATAGTTAGTATTCTAACCCAGAGAATACGGATTCTAAGCTTGTGCTCTCAGGTACTATCTGTACTATCTCTTAAACAACACTGAATGCTATAAACCAGACCCTTTGCTTTCTAATAAGATCACACTTACTGAAAAGAAGTATAAAACATCCTGAGTTTTGGGGGGGTTTGTTTTGTTTTTGAGGCAGAGTCTCACTCTGTTATCAAGGATGAAGTCAGTGGCATGATCATAACTCACTGCAGCCTCAAACCCCTGGGCACAACTGGTTCTTCTGCTTTAGCCTCCAAGAGTAATTGGAACTACAGGTGTGCACCACCACACTTGGCTAATTTTTTAATTTTTTTTACAGTAACAGGCTCTCTCCACATTGTGAACTCCTGGCCCCTGGCCATATCCTCCCTCTTCAGGGATTAGAGGCATAAGCCATTGAGCTGGCTGTATGTTAATTTTTAATTCAAAGTGTTTTCATAGTAATGTGGTTAATAAACTGCGATAATCACACACAGAGAAAACTAAGTTTTGTTATAAGGTAATTAAGATGACCGTGAAAGAAACAGAAACTTCCAAGCAGTAATCCAAAGACTGCAATACTTTCTACATGTAGAAGGATGTTGTGTATAATTATCACCAGAAATTCCATCTTAGAAGTTGTGACAGATCAGGAAGAAAGCCCCTGGTGGGGATACCGCAGAGATGATCCCAACACTGAGTATACAGCCAAGAGAGAAATTAGGCGAGCAGGATTTCTCCACATCAGCGCTATTGACATTTTGGAACAGATAATATTTTGTTGAGGGAGACTGTCCTTTTTATTGTCCTTTTTATTTAGCAGTGCCCTGGCTGTACCCAGTAGATGCCAGTGACCCTTCCCAAGTTGAAATATGCAAAAATGTCTCCAGGGAGGGCCACATGGCACCTGGGGAGAAAATCACCCTCAGCTGAGAACCACTGATGTGAGATGTCTTCTGCACGTAGCACGTCATCCATTCCGTGACGCATAGAGGACAATCAGTGTGTGCTGTACTGATGACAGGGGGTAAAATGGATGAATGGGCAAAAAGAAGGAAGAAAAGACAAGCAGGAGTAAAACAGAGGGAATTAGAAACAAAAGGAGCCTACAGTATTCACTAATACTCAACTGGAAGAGAATTTCAACTCTATACTCCAAGAATAGATAATGTTCAATACTCATTATAAACCAAACATGAGAAAATTCACTCCTTCATGCAAAATCATATTAAGTAACTGTTATATGTTATTTTAGAAAGTATTTAAATAAAACATCAACCACAAGAATAAAAAGTAATTGTCCCCTTGGGAGTGCATGGTTATGGATCTGATCTTAAGTATATTATGGATTTGTTTAAAATAATTGATAAATAATATTATTAAAATACATATTTTCATATCGTTGTGACAAAATGATAATTGAATTGATAGGTAATGACCCTTTAAATCATGAGAATAAGCGTGAGTGATCCTTGCATAAACCTCAAGGCAGAATTTCTCTGCATTAGTCATATTATTATTGATAAGCTGTCTTACTGTTATTAATCCTTCTGCGTGAAGCTACATCAATAAAGTATTAAAGTTTAGTAGTTTCTGTTATTATGAGAAATTTTTAGAAAATATAATAAGGAATAGCTCTATGCTAACAATGTAAAAGAAATCTATTCCAAAGGCATTCATCCACTCAGGATATATTTACTGAGTAGCACCCAAAAATCCTGACATAATCATAAGCTTTTTTTCTTACATTGTATACATAATAATAAAAACTCAAGTCTATAGTTTCAGGTATGTATATTTAATATGTTATATTTGAATTTTTATATTTTAACTATCTAGAGGTTAGGCTATTGAGCAAAAGTAAAATATACAATTTAATATAAAAAGTGCTATAATATTCCTTCCCCAGCATTTGACCATTAGCTAAAATAAAGGTAATGACATATCGGTATATTATTTCAGAATTGTAACTACTTTCACCAATAAGCTTTCTCTCTGTTGATGCTCAAAACCACTCTGTGAGAGTGAGTAGGTTTTTTTTTTTTTGTAGTTTCAGCCAAGCTCAAACCCGCCACCCCCGGTATATGGGGCCGGCGCCCTACTCCTTGAGCCACAGGTGCCGCCCAAGGTTTTGTTATTATTATTGTATCCATTTTAAAGATGGGAAAATGGGAATTTCAGAGATTAGGTGAATAAGCTAAGAACACTGCCCATTTAATCAGTGACAAAAAATATGAAGGCTTTTTATTTCGAGCACTATTTTCATTATACTCTGCAAAGTTTCACTCAGTTCCTTTGTGATAATAAGAAATTCTTGTATTCCTCTTTTTTTATGATTAAATCATAGCTGTGTACATTAATGTGATCATGGGGCACCATACACTGGTTTTATAGACCGTTTGACACATTTTCATCACTCTGGTTAACATAGCCTTCCTGGCATTTTCTTAGTCATTGTGTTAAGACATTTACATTCTACATTTACTAAGTTTCACATATACCCTTGTAAGATGCACCATAGGTGTAATCCCACTGATCACACTCCCTCCACCTCCCTCCACCCTGCCTCCCCTCCTTTTTCCCCTTCCCCCTATTCTTAGGTTATAACTGGGTTATAGCTTTCATGTGAAAGCCATAAATTAGTTTCATATTCCTCTTTAAAGAGATATATCCTTTGAGCAGGGCTTCTCCAGGGGAATTACCTCGGTCCGTCCATCTAGGCAGCTCACAATTTACTCTTGAGAAATGTTGTGTTTAACAATGAATACATACATATTTTAGTATCTGAAATGAGCGAATACAATATATTATTAATGTTCAGGTTTAGAAAAATTCCTTGGAATGGAAGTAAATAGGGAAAAATCAGACAGGACTGAAACAGGAGGAAAGCCTGTGAAAACATGGAAGCAGGTGGTAAGAGGAATTCCACTGACTCTGTACATTTCACTTCAGGCATCCCTAAGACTAGATTAATATTCACTCATCTATCTTGAATTAGAAACCCAGTTTTCTTCTAATTATTTTTATAGTGATGCCAAGCACATAACCAAATTTCCAAAGATTGATTTTTGTAGTACTAATCCAATATCAGCTCTACCTTAAGAGTATATTATAGTAAATCTTGAAAAATGTAATGTGTCCTCTGTTCTGTATCTGAGAAGTTCATGGCCTAGACTATTTGGGAGTCCTATAAATCTTTTAGTAATTTTTCTTTCAATGCAAGAGGTAATCCCATCACTGAAGGCTGAAATTATAAGGTTACTTAACGTCCCATTTAGTAGAAAGGAAGAAAGAAAGAGCAAAAGTAAGTAAAAGAAGTCATTATCTAGAAAATAATAATAAATTTTTACATTTATGTGGTGCTTTGGCATGTTTCCAAAATGCTTTAGCATACATCATCCAATCTGCTATAAACCTGCAAGCCAGGCTGCAGGAGCCCTTGTCTCACCTTGTATGGGAGAAAAGAAAAATGTAGTGCTGTTAAGTTTTTAGCCCACATGCCTAGAAACAGCACAAATGCACACATTATCTGACTCATAAAGCAGATAGCCTTCCTACATAGCATACATAAATACTAAAGAATTTTACACCTCCCCATATTTTTTCTATGCCTTCTTTGATATTTTCTACTCCTTCCATGGCTACACAATGTCTGTGCTCCCCAAGGCTTTGCCTTAGGCCCTCTGCTCATCTGTCTGTGCATTTTGTCCCTAAGTTATCTTGCTCAAATATTCTCTTCAAGATAAATTTCCTTATTACTGACACTACCCAAAGTTATTGCTCCAACTCTATTGGCACATTCATATTTCAAGCTATCTAATGAATATTTCTCTCTTAGATATCATACAGGTGTATGATATCATACAGATGTATGATATCTAACTCATTCTGGATAACACTGAACTCACCATATATACCAATGAAATGGCATCTTCTCTAGTATTCTGTGTTGAAGAATAACATCATCACGAACTCAGTTGCCCAAGATGAAAGTCTGAAAATCCCAGTAGACTCTCTGCTCATTTCCCATTTCCCACAGCTGACGGCACTGGCCACAGTTATGGTGCATTTAACCACTGTAATATTGTCTATCACTGTCCTATTTTCTTTGTCCTTATTATGCTTTTTTTTATCTTTACTGAAATATGACACTATTTTCTTAACTGGTCTTTCTTTAGCTTCTCTAATTTCTACGGGCCAGAGATGCCAAAAAAATCTTTCCAAGAACCAATCTGGTCATGTCAATCCCATGCCTCTGAGGAACTTTCTAATACTTTCAGGATCAAGACTGACCCTTTGTTTAGTTCATATGAACTTTCATGAGGTTGATTCCAGCCACTATACTTGTACATGTCTCCCCACCATACTCCCATTTATCAAGAGCCATAAAATGTTCATATTTTTTAACCATTTATTTATCCTAAAATGCTTCAAAATTTGGGAAATGCTATAAGCATGAAAAGTCTTTGGTACCTTCTAGAGAAATACCTGACTTTTCATGCCTTGAACTTCATAACACTTCTGTTAGTAGCCTCTATGTGGAGGTTTTTCCAAGTACTTGAGGATTGTCAGGAGAAAAGAATCTCAGGATGTAGCACATGAGGCAAGCAAGCAATAGTTTTGGGGTTTTTTGTTTTGTTTTGTTTTCATTGAAAGCAAAAGTGTATGTCTGTGTGTGGGAGAGAGAGAAACCTTAGTAATTGAGGCAAGGAATATTCAAAGCTAAGAGGTTAGCTTAGCTGAGCTTAGCTTACCTAAGAATTTGGGTAATGATTCATAGAATTGGGTTTCCTCTCATTTTCATACTTTGTGAGGTTGTTTCAGAACTGTCATAGTGATTTCCTGGGTGAAGATTTCCTGGGTGATTTTTAAACTGCAATATAAATGATATCGTAATTAGCCAAAGTTCAGGCATGGCAATGGAGATCACTGACAAGCTGTTTGAAGCCACCCTGGTTAAGCTTCTGCCTGAGGTTGTTCCCTTCAGACCTGTACCCATGCTACAAGCCCATGCATCCGGTCTCAGCCCTATCTCCTAGCCTCCTACTCTAATCCCTCTGTACTAATTACCTAGTACTTCTGTACAAAAGCTGAAAATGATCATTTTAAGCTATTGCTTTGTTCTTGGACTTGGAAACATTCACATTTGGCAATGTTGCCATCATGTTTTCCTCTTCAGCAATGTTTATGCAATTATTTTGATATAGAATGTTATGCTTATTTTATAAATAATGCAAAAATTAGTAGAAAAGAAAACTGCTAAATCAAATAGAAATACTACTTCTAAAAATGTAGTAAAATTACAAAAAGGAAGAAATAAGGAAATGTTTAGCTTTGGGTAATGGCCTTTCCCTTATAACTTATAAGCATATGGTACAAATTTCATGCATTTCACTTTCATCGAGCTGCCTAGGAATGCATTATAATTGACTACTCAGGACTATAACTGTGAAAAAACTGGATGCAATCTAAATATGTAGTAGTAGAATGGAAGCAAATTAATGTTTGCCACAGTGATGAGGTAGAATATTACACAGGCATTATTAGAAGGCTGTGCAATAACCTGAAGACATAGTTATAATATATTATTAAATTGAATGGCCATTTAAATATTATGTACCTATCATTAATTCATGATATGTAATAATAGACCTCACTTGAAAATTATCAGAAAGGGGTATACCAAATTTAGAAAGCTCTCCAGGTTCAATCATGAGATTATAGATAATTTGCCTGTATATTCCAAGATCTTTACAGCTGTTATTATAGAATGAAAGTTTAGAAGGAGGCTATTTCTAGAAACTCAGTATTTCCCACTATCTCCTTCTCCATTTGGTTTTAGCTTAGAGTTGGCTAAAAGGGAAGCTGCATGAGATTGAGAGGTGGAAGTGAAGCACCAGCCGTTACACTCTGGATATGAACACTGGGTGGAAGCAGGAACAAACAGATCCCAGGGAATGGGCTCCAGTTTGTCCTCCTTTCCTACTCATCAAACAGCTTTCCTTCTCAACAGTTGGCCATAATAATCATCAGCGACCCCAAGGCCATCACCACCACTTAGATGGGAATTTACTTAGAAAGGCAGTAGTCACAAAGAGCCAACACCTTGCTCCAAGATTTCCACATCAGGCCTCTTCATGGTCTTCTTCCAGTAGTGTGATATGCCTAGCTTCCAGAATTTCTAGCAAACTCTGACCCGTTCTCTTACTCTAAGCCTGATTAGTGATGAGAAGAGACACCAAGAAAGGGGCTTCAAAGGGGATGGGAGGAAAACCTGGCCTGTGGTACAAAGAAGTCTGAAGGCCCATCCAATCATTCACCACTCAACCAACAGAAACGGGCAGTGATGCCTGGAGGTGCAGGGAGACCAAGGAAAGACTTACAACCCATTTTAGGCAGAGAGGAAGAGGTCTTTACACCTCCACACTGCCCTTGTGTGCAGCTCTCTCTCACTTTCTTTCCTTCATGAGAGAGACCCTCATGCAACTCTCTTTGGAAGTGCTCCAAACTTTCTCTTAGTTCTTCTTAATTAAAATCTCTCATTGTTACCCTGAAACTTGTGCAGGTTACTTTTGCCTTCTACCTACACTGCCTGTGCTATTCCAATTTTATTTTCAGTTTCCACTCTTGCTTTCAATTGTCATGTGCCTTGGTTGATCTTTCTAGCTCAGCCCAGTAATCAAACCAGGCCAACTGGGTTCGGGGTGCCAGGACCCCCGACCTCCAACAAGTGAGACTTCTCTGATCCTCTTTCTCCCACATTTGGAAGCCTATTGCCATAAAGCATGTAAGAGCTAACAGCTATAAGAAATTCTTTATACCATGTTATACTTCTGTGTACCAGACTGAAACATACGTTGGTATTAGTAACTCAGAGTCCCATAAAAAAAAATTTAAATGTATGGCTTGGCAGTAGACAAAAGTTATCAGAATGTATTACTATCAGTAAAAGCCTGAAAGATAGAAATTTTCTTTTAGAAGCTGAAGAGAAGGGAATCCAACCAGAAAAATTAGGTTATCAATTAAATGACATGCAATCTCATCTGTAATAGAAGATAGTATTGAGAAGTAGAGACTTTTTTTTTCCTAACACTGTAACTATGATTACAGATGAACTCTGATTAGGGAGGTGGTTATCTCAAGTTTACTTATTAAAATAATGCAGTTTGCAACTAACTTCCAAACTTTCTGCTTCAGCCATTAAATAAAGGGTTTGCTTTTTTCTACAGGACCCTAGAGGATTATATTATCAATGAACCAGTCACTGTTAGAAAACGAATAGTAGGGAGACATAATTATAGTGGAAAATTAAATACACCAACCAAGTCTGTTTATTCAAAGGAACATGCAACACAGGTCAAATCTCCCTTGAATTTATAAGCAAAAATTTTATTTATGTGCATAATATTGAAGAAAAGACACAAAAAATAGGTTGCCAAATAGAGATACAACTCTTTATCTTCCAACTAAATACATACTGTTCCCTTTGAGGGAAAGAAGATAATTGACTATCATACATTAATAATGACAAAGTAGCTATTAAGAGAAAGGAAAAGAAACAAATATAAGAGCCAAGTAAAGTATTCAGATTCTAAAAGAGAGTAACATAGACATTCCATTTGGTTAAACTATAATTCCTTGATGTAATTACACATAAAATATCAGTTCTGAACATCAAGAGATGAGTCTTAGACTAAGCAAGAGACAGAGATTGGTAGAATCATCTTCTTACCCTATCTGAAAAAAAGTATTTGATTCAGTTAGTCCTAAGAGAGGTCCGCATAATTCTCAGGGCTCTGAAATTGCTATTGCCTTAGAAGCAAAATCTTACCCCTGTTAAAGTATTTCTTATGATAACTATGGCAAATTCAAAATGATCACAAAACTTCTTTGATATGTCTCCTGTTATATTTAATTTTTGTGTGTCAACTTGGCTAGGCTAGGAAGTCCAACTGTTTACTCAAACACTAGTCTAGATGTTGCTGTGAAGGTATTTTATAGATACGAATGTGGACTCAAAACTGCAACATCAGCTCTTGCCTGAATTAATTGTCTGCCAGTCTGCCCTGCACATGTTGCACTTGCCAGCTCCCATGTTTATGTGAGCCAATTTCTTAAATTAGTTTCTTTATGTGTAGATACACACATGCGTATACACATACACACTACATTCGTATACACATATCCTATTTGCTGCTGACTAATATACCTCCCATTGAGCAGCAGAGTCTATTCCCCTCCTGTTAAATCTGCGCAAGCCTACAGCAGTTGCTTGACCAAAGAAAATGCAGTGGAAGTGATGTTCTTGGGACTTTTGAGGTTAGATTATAAGAAGCTTCATAGTCTCTACCTGGGTTTCTCATGACACTTGCTCTTGAAATGCTTGGTCTTGGAAGCCAGAGCCTAATCAGGTAGAGGAACATGTGTCGGTCCTCTGATAAGTAGCCTTGCTAAGCTCCAGCTGAAGCCAGCACCAACTGCCAGCCATGTGAGTGGCCATCTTGGACGTCCAGATGACTGCAGCCTTGTGAAACACCACAGGCAAGAATTATCCCAGTCAACACCAGCACAAAAAGACATATTAATAATAAAGATAATTTAAGCCAACAAATTGTGGTGTGGTTTGTTCCATAGCAATAGATTATTTGATTGATGTCAAACTAAAAGAAATGCCTTGAACAGTGCAACCTGGAAGGGACAATCGATTATTCTTTCTTCTCAGAAAAAATACCACAGATAAATTATTATGGACCCAGAAACCAAAGATTTAAAATTAAGTTATTTTTAATTTCATATTTAATTTGGCTTCTTGCAAGTGAGAATTGAAATACAAACCTGGAACACTACCCAAAGCACATTATTTTTTTAGATCATGAGTTTATCTGCCAGCAGATATACGTGGATCTTTAACACTACTCAGAAGTATCTGGCAAAAACTGAGCACAAGTAAAATCTGTATAAGCCAAAAAACTTTGCTGCAATTATCTTCAAGGATAATATTACCACTTAGTCAATTGATTTCACAAAACATCAAATCCATTGTATAATCTTGGGTAATAATTAACATGTATTTCTTAAAGATAGGTAAAAGAAAAAGTAAATTATTTTAATTTATAAACTGGGAATCATAAATTCTAGAAAATGCACCTTTTGTCTTTTTCATATATTTCCAAAGGCAAAATTATTCCATACATTTCAGAGAAAAAATAAAGGTGGCAGAATGGGTGTTAGATCCCTAATATTCCAGATGTAATTACACTTAATAGAATAATCACCCTCTAAATCGGCATTTATGAGGAAAGACCAGGATAAAAAAAAAACTGTGTTGATTGTAAAAATAAGGTCCAAGATTTTAATGTCTTTCCTTTTAAATATGGCAATATTTTCATCTTTAAGATCTCTTTTTTTAATAATTTTAAATTTTGTTTATTTTGAATTAATGAGTGTACATATGATTAGGTTGCACTGGCTGCACTTGCAAGGTAAAGTCCAAGTCACAGTTGAATCCTTCACCCAGTGGGAACTTACCATCCCCCCTTCTTAAATTTAATTGTGTTTTTCTCTCATTTGGCTCTGTAGTTGTTGATCTAAAAGTTTCAACACAGTATTGAGTAAATGAGATGCTTGCTTTTCTGTTCTTGAGATACTTTACTTAGAAGAATGTTCTCCAAATTCATTCAGGTAAATACAAAAGATTCAAAGTCTCCATTTTTATGGCTGAATAGTATTCCATGGCACATATATAAACCACAGTTTATTAATCCATTCATGAGTTGATGGTCACTTGGGTTGTTTCCACATCTTTGTGATTGTGAATTGAGCTATTATAAATATTTGAGTGCAAATGTCCTTATGATAAATATGTTCTTTTTTTTTTTTTTCCTTCTTGATAGATACCTAGTAATGGGATTGTGAAGTCAAATGGAAGGTCTACTTTTAGCTCTTTGAAGATTCTCTGTACTTCTTTCTAAAAGGCTGTACAAGTTTGCAATCCCACCAATAGTGCGTAAGTGTTCCCTTCTCTCTCTACACCCACATCAGCATCTGCAGCTTTGGGAGACTGTGATGTGGGCTACTCTCACTGGGGTTAGGTGATATCTCAAAGAGGTCTTGGTTTGCATTTATCTGATAATTAGGGCTGATGAACATTTTTTCATGTTCGCTGGCCGTTCATCTGTCCTCTTGAGAAAAGATTTGGTTCATGTCTCTTACCCAATTGATGAATGGAGCTATTTGATTTTTTCTTGCTGATTTGCTTGAGTACTTTGTAGATTCTCATTATTAGCCATTTGTCAGATTCACAACATGTAAACATCCCCTGAAAGTCATCTGTTTGCTTTGCTGATTACGTTTTTAGCTGTGCTTTTTAACTTGATCAGGTCCCATTCATTTATTTTTGTTGTTGCTGCAATTGCCAATGTTATCTTCTTCATAAATTCTTTTCTAAGACTGATATCATAGGAGTTTTACTCATACTTTCTTCTAAAGTTTTTATTGTTTCAAGTCTTAAATTTAAATCTTTTACCCAGCTTGAGTTCATTTTTGTAAAAGGTGAGAGGTGGATCTAGTTTCAGCCTTTAAGATCTCTTTTTTGGTGGGTGATGCCTGTGGCTCAGTGGGTAGGGCACTAGCCTCATATACCGAGGGTGGTGGGTTTGAACCTAGCCTTGGCCAAACTGAAACAAAAAGATAGCCAGGCGTTATGACAGGTGCCTGTAGTCCCAGCTACTCGGGAGACTGAGGCAAGAGAATCACCTAAGTTCAGGAATTGGAGGTTGCTGTGAGTTGTGATGCTACAGCACTCTACTAAGGGTGATAAAGTGAAACTCTCTCTTAAAAAAAAAAATCTCTTTCTGGCTGTGACTACAGATAGAGATGTAGATGTAAATGTAGATGTGGACATAGACCACTGATGAAGACAGAATCTGAATATACAGAATGTAAATAAAAGCTGTCGTTTGTATTTACATAATTTAGTGAATGTCGTTAAAAGGAAAAATCATGATCCATACAATTGGAACTGTGTAGTTTCAGTTTGAAAGACCCAATTCCAGGAGGAAATAGGAGCAGTTATCAGCATTGGTACCCCCTTCTTATGGACAAGACCAGAGATAGTAGCATCATCCCAAACCTGAAGAAGGAAAGAAAGACAGTTAAATTAGAAGGGAAGTGAAGGGAAGGTGAAGGGAAGTGAAGGGATTAAGACTTGGAAGCTCAGGTTCTCTTGCAGTTACTTTGGTCCTAATAAAGTCAGTTACAATTTACAGACTAAAATCATAAAAACAGGTACAATTTAATTCTACAGGCTCTTACAGCCAAATTAAATCTTTTTCTAACACTGATTGGAGGGAAGGAAATTACATACACCCTTAAAGAACTAACTTCAAAGTTTTACTTAACTGAGGAATAAGAGTTGCGCCAGGATCTTTTCAAAAATCTATGTCAAAAGAAGGATTAAGAACTTCCGTGTTATTTCTTTCTTAACATTTGAGAAAGTTTTTATCTATCTTTTGCTAGTTAGTATATGTTTATAAAAAGAGATCAATCAAGAGAAAAAGACTGTTTGCTTCCCCCTCACCTTCCTGTTAATTGCACATACAATAGTTACTTAATCAATCAGGCTGAGCTCACTCAGTGCAATCTTTCTTTTTATATGTTAACTCATCTTTCTAAAATCCAAAGAACACTATGAATTATAGGTATTCATGCATTGACATTCTAAAGAGAACAATTCTGCATAACTTTTAAAGTTATATGACAGACACAATTAGTAAAAATGGATTTCTGTGCTCTTATTTTCTGTGAGGGGGAAAAAAAACAAATTTTCCTTAATCATCATGTTATTTCAAAACATTCAGTACTGAAAGGAATCCTGCCAGGTAAAACAAACGAAGAACAATAATATACAAAAAAAAAAAAAAAGAAAAAGAAAAAACATTTTTCAACACAAAATAGCCTAGCCTATTGATAGTAGCTTGAGGCTTTACAACTAGCTCCAGTGACCCTCTGCATCTTGCCTGGTGATTTCTTAGATGTTATGTACCAGAAAGCTGTCGTGACTGTGTCGTTCTAAAGCAGTATAAAATACCTTTATACATTGAACTTGGCAACAACACATCCCCTCCCCCTCGTTCACTCACAGTTTTACAGGTTAATCGTATAATGTTCTTACAGGTTAATTGTATAAAAATTTTAAAAATTCTCAAAGACTTGATTATTAGTGTGTTTGCCATCAGAATGACCCCAAGAAACATAGGACAGACAAACTAATGAATGCTTTAAGAATCCTGAATTGTTTAAAAAATGGACACTCAGCTGCAGAGCACTAGGGATGCTCTTGAGGGCCTCTAAAACTCTAAATCTCCTTGAGATCACGCTCTATCACAAAACTTACTCCTAGACTGACCGTGTCTAAGAAAGTTGGTTCTCTTTTGGAATAAGGGCTCAATGGGGGTATTTAAAACCACATAATTTAGTCAACTTAATCAAGATTGGTGATTTAGAGGAAAAACTGAGGGGTTGTGGAATTGAATTGAGTAAACATGTTTTTTTCTCTACTATTTGATGTGGTTTGTTTAGTTTATTCTATCCATCCAATTATTTGTTTGCCCATATCATTCACCTGTCTATATCTATTTATCATCTGTCCATCTGCCATCATATGCAGCCAAATTAGGTAAAAAAAAAAAAAAAAAAAAAAATCCTCCATCATGGGTGAAGGCAACTGTTCCCTTAAGCAGCTAAAAAGTTAGATTCCAGGGAAAAAGCAAGAATTAGGCTGATTATACCTAATTCTTAATTATACCTAATTATACTTAAGGGTGAGAGAAGGCCAGGAAGTCTTCTAAACTCACTTGTGTCAGAGTACCTGCAAGTATTTGGTTCAAAACAAGTAAGACAAAAGATACTTTTCTTGAAATGTGTAGTAGCTAACCTAGCAGTGAATAACTGGCCAATATTCAAAGATTTTAAGATACTTATCTTGACCACCACATAGTAAAAAAACCAATGATGGACATTTTATGCATTTTATTTCCAAATAGCCTAAACAATTAACTATAGCATTGGTCCCTTATTCTCTGATAAATTACATCACCTAATGTCTTCAGTTTGAGAGAAAGTTTTGCCATTTGAGTGCATTACTGAAAATCTTGATTGATATAGAAGAAATTGCTGTCTGCCTGATTTGAGAGGGATCAAGAGTGGAAGTAAAAATCAGAAATAAAAACATTCGTATAAGTAATAAGCATCTTGTCATGGTGCATGCTCTGGTCACACTCTTAGGGAAGCAGCCCACATATGCCCACTGTTAAGGGGCCATGGCTATATTCGGAGGACCCAAAAAGGTAGACACATGTTAAGAAAGGAAAAAAAAATGTATTACAACTGTAATATTCAATCACATTTTACTTCTGCCATTACAAGAGATACAAGACATAAAATAAAAGATAAAAACATTATGAGTATATATTGAGTATTATAATTTTAATACAGTTTTTCTTTTTTAAAAATGTGTATATATTTTTCTGGCACCCTCTGTATTATAACAAGGATCACACGCCCATGTCTGATCAGCAATGGGCACTGAAGCAAGGTCATGAAGAGAGAGAAGATGCTAGAGGCAGGCCAACGGTAGTCGTGGAGAGCCCCATTCTAACCGAGCCAATGAGCATAAACCAGTAAGCACAGGAAGTCCCTTGCTACAGAAAAGAGAAAGAAGCAAGTAGGCAAGGTTATAAACAGAAACCCTAAAAAGGAGACAAGCTCCTTAAGCAGCCTTCTCCAATATTTTTATTAAAACAATTAATTAAAAATGAAAAGACTAACATGCAAAAAAGAGTAACAAGCATCTGAACATTGTAACAGCCTGTGCTTAATAACACAAGACTTATTATGGGAACAATATTATAAATTATTTTCAAATAAGGTGCCATAAGCACCCTGGTTGGCCATCTCCAATTTTTCTTTATATTTTTTCCATTCTTTCTTTTTCTTTTTTCTATCTTAAAGATTAATCTTGGAATTACTGAGGCACATCTCAGAGCATGTGGGTGATCTCATTGTAAATGCAGCAGTTCCCTTCTTCCCAGGTCAGATTCCTCAGTTTGGTAAAGTGGCAGTACAGATGTTCTTCTCCCATTCTAAGCAACGTGAAAGTAAGGATTACATGCCATTAATTTATTCCTAGCACCTAGCCAGGCCTATCATAAGTGTTAACTAAAATTTCCTGGCTTTTAAAATTAAACTCAGAAAAAAATCTTTCTGAGAATAAATGAATCATTCTATCTCAAATTATAAAATAAATTTATGATTCATGTTATGACTTAGAATAAACATCTGAAATGCTTGCTGACTCAATAATAAGAATATATGATTGTAAGTTTTCTTATTTTCATATCAAACCAAGATAGCCTTTTTTCCCTGCTGTATCTCCCTGGCTAGAATGCAATGACATCATCATAGCTCACAGCAACCTCAAGATCCTGGGTTTAAGCAATCATCCTGCCTCAGCCTCCCAAGCACCTAGAACTATAGGCACTCACCATCATACCTAAATAATTTTTCTACTTTTTATAGAAAGAGGGTCTTGCTCTTGCTCAGACTGGTCTCGAACTCCTGCTCAAGTGATCCTCCTGCCCACAAACTCCCATGTGAAAAAAGCTGGGTGCCAATGGTATTTTTTTAATCAGGTAGACTATGACCTCCTCTGATCAGAAGTCACTTTAGAAAAGAAAAATTGTATATACCAGTTTGTATGTGTGTTTATATATAAAAATTTCATGCTTCAGCGACCACATCTTAATAAAGAACTACCAAACATATCAACATCAATCCTGATCATCTTTAAAACTCACTTTAGAATTTGCAGTGATTTTAACGCAATATTTTATCATCTGAGATGACATCTCAGATCTTCACCATTTATGAGAATCTTGCCCTTGAATGCTTAAGAGTTACTATCAGCTAAGTATATTCTCCTGAACGGTGGATAACTAGGACAAAACACCTATTTTATCATTCTGATTTCTCATTACTTTGGATCATTTATGTAGTCTTGTTCTGGAATTACCCATTTCCATCTAAGCCGTAAAATACACACACACACCCACACTGCACACGCGCAGGCAGATGCACACACAAATAACACAGAAATAGGAGCTACTCTAAAATGAGACTTAGAATACTCTAAATATTCCTTCAAAACTCACATGAATTATTTGGCTTTAGTGCCATCCTACATTTTTAAAACTATGTAAATCATCTCAATAAATCCAAAAGAAGAAGAAAGTTATTATTTCCTCTCCAATAAAATGTTAACAGCGTGCAACTCTTCATTTACAACTATGTTCATTGTGAGCCACTTTCTCAATTTAGAGTCTAGAGAAATTGCACAAAGAACTGTCTTAGCTCTCACCACTGAGCTATGACTCTAGGTAAGACAAAGACCCTTCATGACAATTAAGGTTATGGGGGGGGAAGCAGAGAGAGGGAAGGAGGGAGGGGGGTGGGGCCTTGGTGTGTGTCACACTTTATGGGGGCAAGACATGATTGCAAGAGGGACTTTACCTAACATTTGCAATCAGTGTAATGCTTATTGTACCCTCAATGAATCCCCAACAATAAAAAAAAAAAAGAAAAATGGTCCTCCTGTGTGCTTATTAATCACAAAGCACTCTGTGCTATGTACATTACAGTTTTATTGCTGTCTTAAAATCATGTAGTTACAATAGATTATAAATACTTGTTATGTTAGTTATATTACCTGTGCATTGTAATTCTTGTGTAACTTGTTAATGCAGTCTTTCAATATTTATACATTTTAGAATTTACAAATAAAATATTAAAAAACAAACAAAAAAAGACAAAGACCCTTACCCTAGCAGCAGAGTGTAACTTGGGGAATTCCTACTGAACCCTTCTCATCATTTCTAGAATTGACCTGAAGTCATGGTAAAAGAAAGGATGGCCAGAGCTTAAAACAAAAGGCTCAGCTTAGAAAGAGATATCGTTAAAAACTCAGGTTTTCATTTTTCTTTTAAAAGATGATTTTGAAGGCTGCTTTTAAAGCCTTCATCATCAAATAAATAGTAGCAATTTCTATTTACTACTTGCTTTCAGGCTTTACAACGTTTTCTCAATAAATTATTTTCCCTCACTTGACTGGTCTTGCAGAGAAGCCCAGGCCCAATAAGAATTATTATCTCTTCATTTACAGTGAGGCATCTGAAGCTCAGATATGTTTGTTCATTTATCAAAACACCCCAATGAGTAAGTGTTCAAATCAGTACTAGAACCCAGGATACTTGTCTCCAAGCCAGGGCTTTGCAAAGCCCATTCTTTCTACATAAACTAGCTCATGTTTGGTAGCTTAAACCGGGGTGGTGTACCGGAATAAGAATCTTCCAGCACTCCGTCTCCAGGGCTCCACAGTTATTCATTGTCTTCCCTAAGCACCCAAATTTAGCTCCAAGAGTGGCTTAGGCCCGAGGGAGAGTTTGGTTCACTGATGTTTAGGACACTGTGCACTCCCTGGCCATCAGATTTAATGTTTCCTATTTTACAACTTCAGGCCCAGTCCCACCTCTCTGCTGGATTGCACTGTCCTGAAAAAATATTTATATGTACCCAGGGATTCCAGTAATAGGCCCATAAAAAATTCAATAAAGAAATGTTTTAATCAAAATACGCTGTCTGACATCACAGAGTCACCAGAATTCTCATTTAAAATTGGAGCGCATCGCTGAAAAACGTTGATTGCTGTTGTAACCTCACTGGTTCCTAAATGCATTCTGTTCATGCTCTGCTGTTGATGGAACTGGCTACTGATGTGTATCCTTAGAAGAACCTTTTTGTATAATGAATAAAGAATCTCAAACTATATGAAAAAAGGCCTCCCATCTCTCCCAGCAATAGTGCCAGAGAAACAGAGAAAGGGCAACGGTCCCACTTCCTTTCGTTGGGTTTAATGACCATGTGAGCACCATAAAAAAGAATAATATACCTTTAAGAGGAAAGAAATGTCCTTTTATTCCCCCTGAGCAACTGCACATGCCAGTTGCTTAAAGTATCTTTTCAGTGCAAGTTGTAGGTACTTTTCCAAGGTGAATAAAACCTCCACAAATGCCTGCAAGGAGAGATGTTCCTGATGCTTCCCTTGGGCATTTGCTGAGCTAGCCAAAGTCTGCACTCCTGCTATAGATCACTTTGGCACCATTAAGAATTACAGGGCATCACATGGTCTTGTAGGAATTAATCACTGTTTAACAGTATGTGTTCCTTTGTTTATGAAGTCATTTGCAATATCTGCAGGTAACCACTGGCTCAGTGAGTCAAGTATCTGCAGGTAATGAACCATGGCATTGTGCTATGGTCAAGTTAGAGAATGTTCCAACTGGCAATTAATAGACTAGCAGCAAAATATATTGGTTTCATAATTCGAAACTGTTCAAAATATAGCTGGGTTCACAATTTGAAACCTTTTGTAAACCATGAAGAGACCCTATTGATATCATATTTTGTCAATATAGATCTGCACAAAGATTTCAAGGTGGGGACAGGGTAGTATCAAAGATAAATGCTCTCTGGCAATATATAAAAAGTACCTCTTCAAAGACACCACTCATCTAGCCTTATGCTTGTTTCTTGTATTTTAGGGACTCCTTGAAAATATTAACTAAAGATACATTAAATTTCAGTTTTAAATATTTGCCATCAGTTAAGTAGTACGGTGGATTATGGTCTATTTGGTCTATTGAAGGCTTAAAGAAACATTTGGTAAAAATGAAAATTTTTCATTTTTTCTTTTTTTTTGCAATTTTTGGCTGGGGCTGGGTTTGAACCCGCCACCCCTGGCATATGGGGCCGGTACCCCCCCTTTGAGCCACAGGCACCACCCAATCCCTTTCATTTTTAATGAAGTGAAAGAATAAATGAAGTGAAAGAAATAAAAAAGAGAAGTAGAGATAAAGATAGTTATATAATTAGGTAGGAGCTGTTGAGTGGTTAAGGAATAGAGTAAATAAGAAGACCAAGTAAGGGAGTCCCTTTCTGAATTTCTTAATTACACAAGTTTTCACTTATAAATATTTATCTTTCTTGTATGATTCAGAGGATATACTCAAACATCAATTAGCTTCCCAATAAAAGACAAGAGGTAAAAATGTGAGGATTTATGTATGGCTGTTGAGCTGTGTGCTGTTAATTCATTTCTTGTTCAAGTTGTTTATCATTATTGTACCTCATTTTTAAAGTGTTGAAGAAATTTTTAAATAGATGATTTTGGAATTTATGTGTAACAAGTACCCTACAATACAACACTTCACTTATATCAGAATTCTAGTACAAGCACTAATCAAATCACTGAGAATTTTATATAACTAAGGCAACATGCATTGCTCCTATTTCTGATTTTAAATTTGTACCAAGAAAGATGGGAAATAGACAAAAAATAGTTAATTCATTTTTTCTTTCTTCACTTCTAGATTTCTGTGCATTATTACATTTCCAAATAATTAAGATACAATATCATATGGTTGTATTTGATTAGCTGTTAAAATCATCACCTTTGAATTGTGCATAATTCTCCCCTACCCTCTTTAGCCTAAGTTTACTTTGATCATGCTAGGTTGTAGAAATAAATTCAAATTTACTAGTAAGTACAAAGGTATGTTCCACACAGCTACCAAGTTTTCCTGACTCAGGATTTAAGTTTTCAGTTGATAAACCTCCCAGGCAGATCTCCTGATTTCAAAATATTAAAATCCAAAAGTATCTATCATACTCTTTTATGCATTGAATATTCTACCATCATCTTGGTATGTGATGATTTATCATTAAAACCAGAAAAGCCTCCAAATGGCTAATTCAGCCTTATATAATAAGAACAAATAAGGAGGCATTACTTTACCAGACTTCAAGCTACACTATGCAGGGGTCCTCAAACTTTTTAAACGGGGGGCCAGTTCACTGTCCCTCAGACCATTGGAGGGCTGGACTATAGTTTAAAAAAAAACTATGAACAAATTCCTATGCACACTTCACACATCTTATTTTGAAGTAAAAAAACAAAACGGGAACAAATACAATCACACCACCTCATGTGGCCCGCAGGCTGTAGTGTGAGGACCCCTGCTAAGGTTATAGTAATCAGAACAATAAGGAACTCGCACAAAAACAGAGACATGGATCTATGTATCAAAACAGAAAACCCAGACATGAAACCATCCTAACATTCTCATCTGATCTATAACAAAGCAGGCAATAAAATACACTGGGGGAAAAGAATCCCTATTCAAAAAAATGGTATGGTACTGAGAAAATTGGATAGCCACGCGTAAAAGACTGAAATAGGATTTGCACCTGTCACAACCCACAAAAATTAATTCACAATGGATAAAAAACATAACTCTGAAGCATGAAACAAGTATTCTGGAAGAAAATGTTGGAAAAACTCTAGCCTAGGTGAAGAATTTGTGAAGAAGACCCCCAAAGCAATCATAGTGACAACAAAAATAAATAAATGGGACCTAACCAAATTAAAAAGTTTCTGCACAGCAAAGGACACAATCAATATAGCAAATAGACAACTACAGAATGGGAGAACATATTTGCATGCTGTACATCTCATAAGGACTGATAAACAGAATCCACAGAGAACTTGAGCAAATCAGCAAGAAACAACCAAACAATCCCATTAAAAAGTCAGCAAAAGACATGAACAGAAACTTTTCCAATAACAATAGTCCAATGCTAACAAATTCATGAAAAAATGTTCAGCATCTCTAACGAGGAAATATGCAAATCAAAGCCACAATGAAGTGTCACCTAACTCCTGTGTGAATGGCTCTTGTCAAAAAGTCCCAGAACAACAGTTGCTAGTGCAGATGCAGAGAGAAAGGAAGACTTACACGCTGTTGGTGAGATTGCAAACTAGTACAATCTCTATAGAAAGTAATATAAGGATGCCTCAAATAACTAAAAGTAGACCTATCATTTGATGCAGAGAGCCCACTACAGGGTACTTACCCAAAGGAAAAGAAAAGCATTTTATTAAAAAAGACATTTGCACTTGAATGTCCACAGCAGCACAATTCATAATCGCAAAGATGTGGAAACCACCCAAGTGTTCATTAATACATGAATGGATTAATAGCCATAAAAAAATGGTGAACTTTTGCAATAATTTGGATGGAAGTGGAGACCATCCTAAGTGAAGTATCACAAAAATGGAAAAACAAACACCACGTATACTCACCACTAAACTGACACTTGCCAATTAACATTTTGTGCACATATGGAAGTAAACTCAATGGAAATCAAGTAGCTGGGAGAGAAGGGAGGAGAAGAATAAATTCACAACTAACAGGTACAATGCACATTTTCTGGGTGAAGGGAAAACTTAAAACTTTGACTTAAAATGCACAAAAGCAAATTGTGCAAAATGTGTGTACCCCATAATATTCTGAAATTTAAAAAAGAAAATCCTGAGGTTAACATAGGAAAAGGAAAATAAATAAGTATTGGACACTGCTACATTTTTTGTTCGTTTTTCTTTCTTTTTTTTTTTTTTTTTGCGATGAGGTCTCACTTTTGTCGCCCTTGGTAGAGTGCCGTAGCGTCATAGCTCACAGCAACCTCCAACTCTTGGGCTTAAGCGATTCTCTTGCCTCAGCCACCCAAGTAGCTGGGACTACAGGAGCCCACCACAAAGCCCAACTTTTTTTGTTGCAGTTGTCACTGCTATTTTAGCTGGCAGGGGCCAGGTTTGAACCCTCCACTCTCTGTATATGCAGCTGGCGCCCTACTGACTGAGCCACAGGCACCGACCTAATACATTGTCTTTGTTGAAAAAAAAAAAGTCTCCTTGGAATCAGAATTGTTTCTCTCATTAGCCAATGAAAGAGAGAGAGGAGAGATCTCAGGGAATGGAGATATAGGAATGTCCAGTCCTGGAAAAAAATTGGAGAAAGGTATGAATTGACTTATCCAGGCCCTGATTTCATTTTTATATTTCCACCATTAAAAAATGTTTTAAAAATGATCACATATTCAGCAAATCAAAGATAGAAATGTCTTAATTTCCATCCCTCTCCTTGAATCAAAGCACCTTTTGCTTCTCATTCTGTTTATAGCTTCCAAAGCTATTTTGTTATCCAAAGGTAGTCAGTGAACCCTGAAACTTCTTCTTTGGAAGCAAATTCCACAGGGGAAATGATTTCCTCTTCCTATTGAAACTCACCTCTTGCCAAGAACTTTTGCTGCAAATCAAGGAAGCAAATTCCCATGTGGTCATTTTATGCTTCAGTTCCACTGACTTTTTGGTGCTCTTTGAACCCTAATTTTGGAATTGAAATTTCATTTGCTTGTATTAGGAGTGGTGGGGGAGAATATCTAGAAATGTGTTTGTATTTAAATGTGAGTCCTCCAAGTTGCTCAGTGCTTTGGTCTTGGATTTGTGAAGAAAATTAAAATCAACTGGAGTGGATGGGCTGCCACAGTACAAGTCGGAGTCGCTTTGATTCCTGGCCTTCCAGCCTTGACTTTGCTGCCATGTAATCTTGTCTACTGAAGCAAGAGGTGTGACCACTGTCTTATTATCTGCATTTCAGTTCTAAACCCCTCTGGCCTAGCATCCCAGGGGCTTTCTCTCTGCAGCACACCTCACAATCTGATTACACCAGGCTGTGACAGTGAGCTCTGGCCTCTCCACCTACAGCTTCTGCAGCTGCTCAGCCTCTATCCTGGATGTTCTAGCAACCTCTGCTAATGCTACTGTTACGCACATTCTTCTGCAATGCAAGGGTAAATAAAAGTTACATGCCTATCAGAAAATCAAGAGTTTCAGAGTAAATATAAGTTCTCTCATCATCTCTAATTGTCACTCGCTGTGGATGTCAAACTGACAGAGTAGCAGAATCTAATTTCCTTGTTTGATTCACCATGAAATTAAACTGAACTGACAATTTTTATTCTCACCTGGCAAATTCGTCCGACACTATTTAAATCTAGCTAATCAAGTACAGTTATCTGCTGCGCGCACTCATCTCTCCTACCACACCTCTGATGTGCAGAATCCCACTTCTTGGGCTCCCTCCGACAGCTGTGCATTGGATTACATTTACAGTTTTAGAAGGTGTAGAGGAATGCTTGAACATAGTTAGCCAAGGTGCCAGCAAATGTATCATGTCACAAAATTACAACTGAAAGATGAAAAAAATATTAAGAGTGAAAAACAAAACTCCCAGACAGCAATACTGTTCAAACACCCAACCAGTCAGATGGTTTAGTGAGGCCTATGCTCAATAGAGTAGAAAACATAATTCTGCAGTTAACTGACTTTTAAGGAAAAAAATATGCTTAAGCTCTGTAAATAATAAGCATCACTGTTTAGATGTAGTCAGCATTATAGTGGGATGTGCTGGATACGTGTGTCTGAGGAAAGGGGGATATCTGGCAATGGGGGCCATTGGTAGAATGAACTATAATTTGGAGAAAAGTATGAATTGAAAGAAAGGTTTCACAACCTGGAATCATTATGCAATGATTTTTGATATTGCAGGGTACCAAAATAGTGATAAGTCTCACCACTTAACCATTGGCAATTATTAGCATCTCTGCGGAGGCAGCTTCAAAGATCATCTCTCATGGAAAGAGCTTAGACTTTTTTCAACCCACAAAACAACAAAATGGGTTTACTCATGCCTGGATCTGCAAGGAAGAGTATATTAGCTGGCCAAAGCTAACAGATATGTCACAGATATGTCTGAACATCTCTTCTGTTTTTAGCCAGTTTCTGGATTTCTATGCTTGATTTATCACAGACGTATGTCTGACCTTCTCTGCTCTGAAACAGAAGTGAAGTTCCCTGGGTTTAATACAAGTAATAGCTGCAAGACATCTTCAAAGAACAGAGACTCTGGGTTGATTCCCCTTTTGTGACTGAAGCAAAAATATCTCTATTTGCTTAATGACCAAGAACCATATAAGAATCTGATTAAATATTTGGTCCAGCCCCTAGAAAAATACGTATGATCAATAATCAGCATGTAATTTCAAAAGGTATTCATGGACCGCCTTCAAGATCTTACATTAACTAAACATAATCATAGCTATAATTTGGGGGTGGGGAGTTTTCTGTATGCTATCATCACACCATCTGGCCTGACTTCTTCAGCACTACTGGAAAGAATCGTTAAATTCAAAACTTTAGTCCTATGGTCCTAATCTGTGGAGCAGTACCAGTCTGTGGCCTACTAAGTACCAGGCTGCATAGGAGGAGGAGTCAAAATCATCAGAGAAATTCATCCACATTTATAGCCATTCACCATACTGGAATCACCTCCTGAGCTCTGCCTCCTGTCAGATTCCCCCCACCCAAACCATCCACACATACCTGGTGGAAAAACTGTCTTTCATAATCAGTCTGTCTCTGGTGCCAAAAGAGTTGGGGATCACAGCCACTCATTCTTGAGGAAGATACATGGAGTTTGCTCTTGTGACAAGGTACCTAAGTTCTTGCAAGTAGGAGGGCCTGCCATTGTTAACTTTAATTTAGGGTTTCTATTTTAAATTACTGATTGTTTTACTTGCCCCAAACATCTTAATATATAATATATTTCTCTTTATAGGAAGCCAAACAGGTCTGCTTACAGAATCTCAGCAACAGCTGCTCTGAAAAAAGATTGGCTGAGTCTGTATTTCTCCCAAGCTTCTGCAAAGTAATTTCTACAACTACCATATAATCTAGGTTTCCTTGAACCATACCAAACAGATGCTCCAGTCATTTGTTTTGCAACAAAAAGGGCAAAAACAAGTTTATTTGTATAATTTGATTCCTGATAGTCCAGAAAGAAGACATTGTTATCACCAGTTGATCGAATGGAAAGCTAAGGCCTAGAGAGAATGAATAACTTACCCTTGTCCACATACCTGGTAAATGGTAAAGCACACTCTCAGTTGCTGTCTCTAATGCCTGAGACTCCAGGATAAGAACCATTGCTAAACTACACTGGTGTATTATAAAATTGATGAGTCATCATCCTACTTTAACTAGATGAGAAAAAAAATGAGTCAAACTTAAGCATATAATAAAGCATCCAAGTTATCTCATGTTGAGAAATAGGTTTAGACATTGCATCACATAAATCCTATTGTATCCACTGCTGAGAGTACTTTGCTTCCTGAAATCCCCACCTAGTCTATCAGTTCCATTTGTTGGAAGATTTTGTAATTATGTATAGCCAGCCCAATAGATAGAACAGACACAGGAGAATCCGAGTCTGGCGTCTTAAATCTATATTTTTGTGCAGCACCCGTGATATTTTTTGGAATAGTTATCAACTATGAAAATACTTCCTACTACCAAACAGGACAAAATGGGCTGTATGGAAATCTAGTGACCAAAGTTTGAGTAGCATGTTTAGGATAAATCAAGAATTTATGAAAGAAAAAAAAAATGAGTAATGTAGATAGAGTTACAGTAACAAGTGCTAATGAACAGGAGAGAAATATTATAGTAAATTTCATTGAGTGGCAGCAGATAATGGAGAGATAATAGAGACTTGTAGGAGCAGCAGAAGAAAGGGTCGTCAGGACACATCTGAGGAACTGTAGCAATACAAAAGTCGTCTACAGAAAATTTGCCCTCGAATGTTTGTAGCAGCTCAATTCATAGCTACAAAGATGGAAACAACCCAAGTGCCCATCAACCCCAGGAATGGATTAATAAACTGTGGTATATTATATCATGGAATATTACTTAGCCATAAAGAAAGATGAAGACTTTACATGTCTTTTTTTGTTGTTGTTTTTTTAACAGAGTCTATGTAGCCCTCAATAGAGTACAGTGCCAACACAGCTCACAGCAATCTCAAACTCTTGGGCATGAGTGATATTCTTGTCTCAGCCTCCTGAATAGCTGGGACTACAGGCTCCCTCCACAACACCCAGCTAGTTTTTTATTTTTAGTTGAGACAGGGTCTTGCTCTTGCTCAGTCTGGTCTTGAACTCCTGAGCTCAAGCAATCCACTTACCTCGGCCTCCCAGGTGCTAGGATTACAGGCACGAGCCACTACACTTTGCCAACTTTACATCACTTATATTTACCTGGATGGAATTGGAGAACATTCTTCCAAGTAAAGTGTCTCAAGAAAGGATAAGCAAACATCCCATGTACTCAGAACCAATTTAAAAATAGTAGATCATCACAAAATGTTCTCTCGACACATAGCAATATCCTTCTCAAACAATACATGGCACATATTAGAAAATTTAGCAGTTGAAGTTTGAATTTAGACCCTGAGGCCATCAAGATACAATACACTTGGCTTCAGTGATCTCAGATATTTGAAGCTTTTCATGTCTGCCCCATCCTCCTTTGGATTAAAGTGCTTATCTTCTGAATTCAATCGAGAACATTCTAGCTTTCTGTTACCTTTAGGGCATTTCTTCTGTATGCAATTAGTTCTTTTCTGTGGGCCAGAATTCCATCCAGTTACCCCAGTCATTGAAAAATGCCATTTCATTTACATTAAGTAGAAGCCAGAGCTTAAGGTGATCAGTTTGGGTGAAACTCATCCGAACTGAAATATTTCTGCAAGGTTTGTATGTAAGATTTTATTTCACTCCATTCCCTTTATAGAGAACACCCCAACCTGCTCTGGTTCTTTGCTCATTAACAGCATAAATCATGCAAAATGTTAAAAGTCACTGTTGCAATGGTATTTGATAGAGAATTTAAATTAGACCACAGAGAAAAATGACAGTACTCTTCTAAGGCTGTATGATTCATTTCTTGGTGCCAAACCAGAAGTTGAAAATGCAATGCAATTTTATAATGAACAGAAGCATTGCCTCTGGCCCTCAGAAACTCCAAAAATAGAATGAGAATGACCAAAAACCAGGAGGATCCTTCGCAGAACATTTTCACAAACTGGTTCCACATTCTTCTTTAAATATATATATATATAAAATTCTGTCTCTATCTACCTTCTGCCCTCCCTGACTGTCTTTCCATTTTTAGATCTCTCTGTTTTTCTCGGTCTCTTGGTATCATTCGTTCTGCTTCTCTCCCTCTTTCCCCTTCTCTGCGTCTGGGTCTCTCTAGATTATGACTCTGTGTTTTCTCCGGCTGTCTGTGCCTCCTCCCCTGTGTCTCTTGCTCACTTTCTCTGGCCCCGCTATCCTTTTATCCTCTTGCTGTCTCTCCCTCTGCCTGCCTTTGTGTCTCTGTCTCCCTTTATTTCTGTCTTGTTTTCTTAGCCATGTATGTATCTAAGTCTCTTTCACTAGGTGAATCTCTCTTTGTTCCTGTCATAACCATACATACACTGAACAGCGCCTCAAGCATTTTGATACGTTCCTTTATTATTGAGAAGTTATTCCTTGACAGTCCTGCCTGCTGAGACCTGGAGGAGCCCTTTCTTCTCTTCTGCTCTCTCCAGGACTGTGTGGGTATTTCATGGACCATCCAGCAGAGGAGGTGCCACCAGTACTGTCTGCACCATTTCCCCCTGGAAGCAAAATGCATGCCCTTCTTTCAGACGACTCAGCCCAGCTTAGCTCAGTGGGAAACCTGCCAGGAAGGTTTCAGATCTCCTCCAGAGTCACTTTGTCGGAAGACAGTGTGCTGAATCTCTCCCCTGGCTTTGCTATTTTTGCCATTCTAAGTGACTTCTGGGTTACTTAACGTAAAGCTCTACACAGTATTTCAGTTTTATACCTCACTTCTAAACCTCCTGATAGAACTCTAAAGGATGAATAACTTGTTGGACTTAAAGAAGAGAGACTGAAAAGGATTTAGAATTTAGACTTTTGAATGGTGTGAGGGCCTTGAAATGAGAGCGAGGCAGTTAGTCTCAAAAAACCCAGGAAGAAATCCATTAGGCAAGTGTGCATGTTAGTTCAGAAATGGCGTTATTTTGTACTTTGTGCACAGTTAATTGCATCATCGCTAGGAAAAATAAAACAGCACCATTATCACATTACTGTATAATTACCATTGTTTTCTCAGGAGTTACAATGTAGTTACTACATTATTACAGAAAAATAAAGCGTGTTATTTCATGGTAACTGTGCAATTAGTTCATGTCACCATCAAATGTACACTTGCTGAACCAACAAAGAAATAAAATGTTCCATTTATTTCCCTCCATGCCCACGAGTCATAATATTGTCCCTCCTTTAGAAATGGCATAATGATTCAATGTATAACGGTAGGAAATATGCAGATTATGCCTTTCTCCTAACCTTTTTTTGGGGGGGATGGGGGATGAAAAGCTTGGAAACCGCAGAAGCAAAACAGTTCACACTCCAGATAGGCAGGCAAAGAGATTCTATCAACCAAATCTACTGCATTTGATGAAAGAGAAACAATGGGTCCCTTTTTGGCTGTGGTTAGATGGGGGTCCCTTAGCAAGCCAAATGCCTCAGTGCCTGGAAGGAATGAGAGGGGGAGTAAGCATATTTCATTCTGTACTGCATGCAGGCGGAAACCGTAGCAAACAAAAACTGGTACCATGTTATGTGTACATTCACAGAAGAATTTCAGTTTCTGTTGCACATACTGCGAAGGCAAAATCCAGTGTTTCAACATTTAAATCAGTTCTATAAAAAGCAGACCACTTGGTAAAAGTTTGAATGTGCTTGATCAGAAGCTGGTTCTGGTAGTGGAAAAGAGAGTTAGAATTAGAAAGAAGGGGTACACAGTATTCTTTGTCAAGGCTAGCATGTCTTGCTACTTAACGCTGTGTGTACAATCATCTTTCTATGAAGCTAATTGTGTGCTGCTTAAAATAACAACGGTTCTGTTTATTGTAACTAATTGATTTTCAATACTTCAAAACTAATTGGGCAGAACAGGTCATCCCAAGCTTTCATTGAGACATGTTGTAGTGGGCTCTAAATTAAAGAAATGAATGGAGAGATTAGTATAATTTATTTTCACATTTTGTTATTTTGCTAAAAATACTTTTAAAACTCTCCTGAGAAGAGACCCTTTTCCATTTCCATTTTTTAATTTCCCTTTTTATTTTTCTTTCATGACATTGAACGCACTTCTTTATATTTCTAGCAGGAAAATCTTTCCATTCTCTAACTGTTCCTAATTTAAACTCTAATCAGGAAAGAGTGCCAAGTATCATCTACACTCACTGCAGTCTTCAAAATATACTAGCTACCCTCTTTGGTAGACAAAAGGAACCTAGGGGGATAGCCGTATTTGTCTTCTCATCTATACAGTGTTTATATCTATTTACATGTAGATTTCATACTTCATAGCTGATGTGTTATCTTTAAATTCAATTATCAGTTTCCAATCTTCTTATTAGCACTTACCTTTAAAGACTGTTTCAAAAGAGAAAAGTAAACTTTCAGCAATGACAAAGGTACCTAAATTTACAATGATCTTAGTCAGTGGCTATCAGTCATAAAAATATATGTGTATCCTTTTTAAAGACAAGACAATCAAGAGCCTGTTATCCCAGAAATGACCCTGAGATTTAGATTCCTTAAAGGCAATACAAATAGAACTAAATGGGAAGTTCATCTGCGATTAAAGCAGGGCTGTTACTCATTTCTCTTCTTTCCTCTAACAGATCTCTGACCTTTTGCTGGCCCCAGATTTTTAGGGTTTCTATCACATGCAAAACACCATCACTCAGTTGATCATCACCCTAAAACTTTTGTTTGCCTTTATGGATTAAGAAGAAGAGTTATTTCTTCAAAAGAAGAAGCAGATCGGTACCCACTGAGTGTTAAAAAAAATTTTTTTTTCAATTAAGAAAAAAAAAAGCAAAACAGAAGCAGAGGGGTGGAAGGTAGAATTCTAAAATGGGTCTCTGGATTCCCCACCTCCCTGCTGTAGGCATCCTTCGTAATCTTCAGGACAGGATCTGTGCTGGATTTTTCTCCAGAGGTTAGGTCACGTTAAAATAGGGAGATTATCTGGGGGGACTGACCTAATCAGATGAGCACTTTAGAAAGTCAGACTCTAAAAGATGGGATTTTTCTACAACTGGTAACAGAAGAGGAGGTCGGAGAGATGTATTCCCACTGGCCTGGAAGAAGACCAGTGACCACGCTGAGAATTGCAGGTGAAGGCCACAAAGGAAAGAACCACTAACATCCTCCAGGGGCTGAGAGTGGTCTGTGGACTGCAGCAGGGAGGAAAACAGACATCTACAGTCCTGCAATAGGAATTTATTCCTGCAGTAGGTCCTTGGTCTCAGAGATTGGAAAAATGAACCCATGGACCACAGAGATCTGTGATAAGATAGGATTTTATTATAACAGAATAGAGAAGGGAGAAAAGGTACCAGAGCCTCTGGCTGAGGGCGGAGCCCCAAGTGGGTCCAATCTTTTCTCTAGGAGCTTTTATACTGTTTTTCTTTTTTTATTGATTGGCAACTAAACGAAGGTATTTAACAAATCAATGCAGTTTTTCCTGCTCCGAGAAAAAGCAGTAGGGGGTATTCTGAGGGTGCAGTTTGGAGAGGAAAAATCTGTTTAGGTCTGGAAAACAGAGTCAGTTGTCCAGTCTTGAGTGGGAGTAAACCTTGTATCACAATCACAAAAAAATGAATTCTACCAATAGTCAGCAAATTTGGAGGAAGACTCCAAGCCCAGATGAGAACCACCAACCTTGCTCACATCTTAATTTTAGGCAGATGAGCAAAGAATCCAGTCATACCGCACCAGATACTTGACCTACTAAAAAATGTGAGATAAATTTTTGTTAAGCCTCTAAATTTATAGTAATCTGAGATGTAGCAATAAAAGAACATGATTGGAAAGAAAGCATCTGACCCCTGAATCTGTAGGCCTTTTTCACTCTCATGCTTTTCATCCCAAACAGTTTGGAGATACACTATGTTTTGGCACTGCCGTAGCTTTTCTCTGGCAAAGTTTTAGATATAAGAGTCAATATTAATCGGATGTATCTAGCATTTAAAGACTTTGTGACAACAAAAAAATTTTTAGGAGAGCTAGAGTTCCCCCAACAGTATCCAGAGTTCTTCCATGAAAGGATCTTCTTTCTACTCCAATCATCAAGTTTCAGGCTTTAGGAAAGTCTGAATAAGCACTTCAGGCCACCCGTGACCAGGGTTTGGTTTTGTTTGAAGCCTCCATTAGACTGGGGTATATTGTACCCTTGGATGGTATAATTCACAAAGGAAGGGAGAGGAAAATCCAGCTTTGTATCAGCCCATATCATAAAGTTTCAGCTCACACAGTTGATGCTGCTTTGTTACTCACAGATACCTATGCAGAGACTGTACGAAGAAGCCTGGTATTGGCAAACACGCAAAAGCTTGCAACACCATGTTTCTATTTAATGAGTATTATTTCAGATAAAGACATTATGGAGATATTCATGAAGCTGAGCTCAAGGAGAGACTGTCATATAAAAGTACAATTAAATTCCTTAAAGGTATTAATTTGCATTCCCACCAGCAGTGCAAAGGTGTTCCCTTTTCTCCACATCAGGGCCAACATCTCTGGTCTTGGGATTTTGTGATATAGGCTAGTCTCACTGGAGTTAGATGTTATCTCAAAGTAGTTTTGATTTGCATTTCTCTGATGATTAAAGATGATGAGCATTTTTTCATATGTCTGAAGGCCGCACGCCTGTCTTCTTCAGAGAAGTTTCTCTTCAAATCCCTTGCCCAGGCTGCGATGGGATCCCTTGTTCTATTCTTGCTAATGCGTTTGAGTTTTCTGTGGATTCTGGTTATTAAACCTTTGTCAGAGACATAACCTGCAAATATCTTCTCCCATTCTGAGGGCTGTCTGCTTGCTTGACTTACTGTGTTCTTGGCTGTGCAGAAGCTTTTTAGTTTGATCAAGTCCCAGTAGTGTATTTTTGAAGCTGCTTCAATTGCCCGGGGGGTCCTCCTCATAAAATACTCGCCCATCGTGATTTCTTCAAGGGTTTTCCCTGCACTCTCCTCTAGTATTTTTATAGTTTCATGTCTCCTTTTGGAAAGAGATATGGAGAACACTTAGAGGTCTAAAAATAGATCTGCCATTCAATCCTGTAATTCCTCTACTGGGCATATACCCAGAAGACCAAAAATCACATCATAACAAAGATATTTGTACCAGAATGTTTATTGCAGCCCAATTCATAATTGCTAAGTCATGGAAGAAGCCCAGGTGCCCATCGATCCACGAATGGATTAATAAATTGTGGTATATGTACACCATGGAATATTATGCAGCCTTAAAGAAAGATGGAGACTTTACCTCTTTCATGTTTACATGGATGGAGCTGGAACATATTCTTCTTAGTAAAGTATCTCAAGAATGGAAGAGAAAGTACCCAATGTACTCAGCCCTACTATGAGACTAATTTAGGGTTTTCACATGAAAGCTATAACCCAGTTACAACCTAAGAATAGGGGGAAGTGGGAAAGGGGAGGGGAGGGAGGGGGGCGGGGGGTAGAGGGAAGGGGATTGGTGGGATTACACCAGCGGTGCATCTTACAAGGGTATATGTGAAACTTGGTTAATGGTCTGTGAAGCTAGTGAACGATGCCCCATGATCGTATCAATGTACACAGCTATGATTTAATAAAAAAAAAGAAAAAAAAATTCCTTAAAGGTAAGACGTATTACAGAATCTGAAAATCCCAATACAGTTGTCACTTAAGTGTTTATGGACTGCCTGTTACTTGTCATCAGGTCATGCTTCATTTAAGAATTTGGGGGTAAGGAGCAAGAAGCCTGTTTCTCTGCTGTGGTCCATTTAAAAAAAAAATATGTAAGCCATCTGATCCCTTTGTAAATAATGTATGTGTATGCTGTTCTTTTCTCAAAGCACCTGATTTTTAATGTAGCTTTTCTGAAATATAATTAACACACCATAAAATTCACCCTTTTAAAGTGTCATGAAAAAACTCATTAATTTTTAGTATATTCACAATGTTGTGCAATCATCATTACTGTCTAACTATGGGACATTTTCATCATCCCATAAAGAAACTCTTCGTGCGTTTTCAGCCACTTGCCCATCCCTCCCACCTGCTGGAAGCCTCTAATCTACTTTCTATCTCTATGGATGTGCCTATGCTGGATATTTCATAAACGTGGAATCATATTCTATGTGATCTGTTATGTCTGGCTTAAAAGGTCTATCCACATCATAGCATAAAGCAGTACTTCATTTCATTTTAAGGTCAAATAATGGTCCATTGTATAAATATACTACCTTTTGTTTGTCTAGTCATCAGTTAATAGACAGTGATGTTGTTTTCTACTTTTTGGTTATGGTGGATAATGCTGCTAGAAACATTCATCTTGCAAGTTTTTGTATGGATTTTTTTTTTTTTTTGTATCTCTTAGAAATTGAATTGTTGAATTATATGGTAATTTTATGTTTAAAATTGAGAAATGACAAATCGTTTTCAAAGTAACTGCACCATTTTGAAATCTGACCAACTATAAGGTTTTCAATGTCTCTACATACTTACAATTATTATTTTTATATTATTTATCCTAAAGATATGAAGTATTACTTTATTATGGTTTTCATTTACATTTCCCTAATGACTAATGATGTTGAACATTTTTCAAATGCTTATTGGCCATTTGTACATCTTCACTGGATAGATATCTACTCTGACCTTTTGACCATTTTTAAATTAGATTGCCTTTTTATTGTTGAGTTGTAGGAGTTCTTTATATATTCTGATATAAGTCAGAATATATAAAGATATATGATTTGCACATATTTTCTATCACTCTGTGAATCACCTTTTTATTTCTCTGAAGATGTATTTTGAAGCACAAAAGTTTTTAAGTTTCTTAATATTCAATTGTTCTTTACCTATTTTTTTCTTGTGTTTTTGGTTTCCTATTGACTAATCCAGGGTCATAAAAAATAAATTCAGCCTATAACTTCTTCTAACAATTTATAATTTTGATTCCTACATTTTTGTAATTTTGAAGTGTGGTACAAAGTAGGAGTCCAATTTTAGTCTTTTATCTGTATATATCTATTTGTCCCAGTAACTTATTGAAAAGGCTGATCTTGTACCATTGAATTGTCTTGGCACCCTTATCAAAAATCAGTTGAGCATAACTGTATGGGCTTATTTCTAGACTTGCAGTTCTATTCCATTAATGAATATGTATATCCTTATGCCAGTATCACATTATCTTGATTACACTAACTGTAGTAAGTTTTGAAATAGGGAAACGTGAGTCCTCCAACTTTGTTCTATTTCAAGAATGTTTGGGTTATTCTGGGTTTCTTACATTTTCATATAAATTTTAGGATCAACTTTTCAATTTTTGCAAAAACTGCAGCTGAGGTTTAGATAGGGATGCATTAACTCCGTAGTACAATTTAGATAGCATTGCCCTTAATAATATAATTCTTCCAATCTGTGAACATAAGAAGTCTTTTATTTATTAAATCTTCTTTAAGTTTGTCAGTGGTTGATTTCTTGTAGCTTTCATTGTAGTGCACAGATCTTACACCTCTTATTAAATTTATTTTTAAGTATTGTATTTTTTATTATTGCTATAAATGGAATTGTTACCTTAATTTAATTTTCTAATTATGCATTACTAGTTACAGCAATGCATTTTTAGAACAATATGACTATGTTGATTTCTAGGACAGCACAGCCATGTCAAAGATATCCTTCGAAACTCCATCAGTAGTTGTGTTACACTTACACACAACACACACACAAAAGGAGAATGCCTTTCTTCTCTTACCCAAATATGCAAGGATTCTATGTTATTTCTTGTTTCTTAGATAAAATACATCTTAATTGTTAAGTAAGTAGGAACATTTTTGATATAAAAATATAGCTATGATATACTGTATAGACTGGGCATGGTGGTTCCTGCCTATAATCCTAGCTCCTCAGGAGGTGAAGATGAAAAGATTGCTTGAGGCCAGGAGTTCCAGATCACTCTGAACAATATAATAAGATCCCATCTCTAGAAAAGTTAAAACTAAGCCAAAGTGTGGGCACAGTCTACAGTCCTAGCTTCTTGGGGACTGAGGTGGGAGGAATCTTTGAGCTCAGGAGTTTAAGGCTACAGTGAGCTATGACTTCACCATGGCACTCCAGCCTGGGTGATAGAGTGAATGAAGCCCATTCTAAAATAAATAAATAAGAAATTTACTATATTTGTCATTCAGACGATGAATATTTATTGACTATATTTTATGTGCCCAGTATGGCTATTGGTGCTTGGGATATATTGGTGAACAAAACAGATAGAGATTTATGTGTTCTTTGAACTTAATTTCTTTATGCTCAGAATTTGTTCAAAGTTTGAAGGGGAAAAAATAATTATTAAAGATACTGTCCCTGAGACAAATTTTAATCCAATTAAGATAATCAATAAAATCATAGACTTCTGAGTATGCTGGCTTGTGCCTATAATTCTAACACTCTGGGAGGCTGAGGCAGGTGGATCACTCAAACTCAGGAGTTCGAGACCAACCTGAGCAAGAGAGAGACCTCATCTCTACTAAAAATTGAAAAAAATAGCTAGGCATTGGGTAGGCACCTATAGTGCCACCTACTTGGGAGTCTGAGGCAAGAGGATTGCTTGAGCCCAAGAGTTTGAGGTTGCTATGAGCTGTGATACCATGGCACTTTACCCAGGGTGACAGAGTGAGACTCTGTCTTAAGAAAATAAATAAATAAAAAAAAAAAAAAGAAAAGAAAATAAATAAATAAATAAAAGAATAAACGATTAAGCAAAAAAAAAAAAATAGGCTGCCATCTGCTGTGGATATCATGATTGTCTATACACACACATTGTTTGTCAATTCATTTGATTAGATTTAATAGAACTTGGAGTATCAAGACCTATGACGAGTGTTGTTTAAGACATAGCTCAGGTGTTAAATGACTTACATCTTAAAATAGGAGCTGTGTAGTCAAAGAAATACTGCTGGATGGAATACAATAAGCCACAAACAAGATGCCAAAGAACTGTGGAGATGAGAGATCACATCCAGATAGATTCAAAGAGGTGGCTGAATTTAAGTTGACAGCATATGAATAGTATTATGATAAGTGAACACTAGGCTTATATTACAGGGTCATTATGAAAATTTTAACACAGACATGGTATGGTCCATTATTTCACTTCCAAGATATATAGTCTACAACATCTTTTCCATTCATCTGCGCAAGTTTCAACTTGCTCAGCTTATCCATGTTGCTGGGAGGGCTTCATTTGTTTTGGTCCATATGGATTTTATGTTTCTTGATTGTTGTGTATCTCAAAATTTTTATAATGACCCACATATGAAAAAGAAGATAGATTTTTTTTTTGTGTGTGTGTGTGTAGTTTGATTTAATCTTATATGAGGAGGGGAAGGATAAAAGTAAAGAGAAAGAGTAGGGGTGGAGAAAAGAAGAGGAAAAGGAAAAAAGATAATAAATAAAAGGATGTGCAGGAAAACAAATGGGAAGAGAAGGGAGAGAGGATAACTGAAACTCTTTTATTATTATGTGCCACATGGAAGTCACTGAACCGAAAATTCTACATGAATGGCTTCATTTTCTGTTGAGAAAATCTGAAGAGGAAGGCATTATTATCAACTCTAGCTTGTAGAGATGACTAAAGTCTGGATAAGTTAACACATAGCTCACCCAAAGTCATATATTTAGTAAATTATAGAGGCAGAATTTTTTCCAGTATTTGTCTCAGTGAATCAAAAGTCCCTATTTTGCGGGAGATATTGGAAAAAATTACTAAGAATTTAAAACAAAAAATATATATAATCTCCATAAAGTCTTAGGCAGTCTTTACCAAACATATCAGAGGCAGGAGCCAATGAATGAAGTCACCAAGCAAAGCTCATATTTCTTCATTCTTCCACTCCCACCACCCAGCATATGGCCAAAATACATTGTAAGGCTTTATAGTTATATTGAGAAACTCATTAGTTATATTTAGAAACTAATGATCACTTGGAAAAATATCAGAGCAGTGTCAAAGATCATAGAGTAGCATCACAAAAAACAAAAGCCTCAAGAAAAAAAGTAGTCAACAGTGTCCAGTGCAACAGAGACTGGAAAAAAATGAAGAATGGCTTTCTGTGGGTGCAAAGCTAAAGAGATGATCTTACCAGTCATGGCCTGGCCGAAGACATTGGATCTCATCGTCCCATGTATTTCTTCGTTCCTTGCCCTCAATTTCCCTCAATAAAATGGTTTGAACCCCCACAAAAGAAAATTAAGAATGAATATTCTTGAATGAATATGAAGAAATGAATATGAAAGAAAGACTGCTAAACAAAGCAATTAAAAGGGCTTTTCATTCTTTTAATGGTGTCAATATTGATTTATTTTTTCTTTAATCAATTTTATTAAGAGATAATTTACATATAAAAACTGGATCTTATTATAGGGTACATTTTGATGAACTTCGAGTTTGTATACCCCTATAAACCATCATGGTCAACATACCAAATCATTAGTTCCATTACACCCAAAAGATTCTTTATGTAATGGCAACTTTTAATTAATAGCATTTCCTAGTTTTCTTTTTTTTTTCTTAGAGAGAGAGTCTTACTTTATCACCCTCAGTAGAGTGCCATAGCATCACAGCTCACAACTCTTGGGCTTAAGTGATTCTCTTGCCTCAGCCTCCTGAGTAACGAGGACTACAGGCGCCCACCACAACACTTGGCTATATTTTTTGTTGCAGTTTGGCCAGGGCCAGGTTTGAACCCCCCACCCTCGGTATACAGGGCCAGCACCCTACCCACTGAGCCACAGGTACCACCCAATATTTCTTAGTTTTAATGTACTTTAATTTTAGGAAATAGAATATGTTTTCATAAACATAATTTTTAATATAAATGTAGTGTTAATCTTTTTCTTTAAGTTAGCAAGTCTTATGTTCTATTGAAGAAATCTTTCCATATCCCAAAGTCATAAATAAAATCTTATATATTATTTTTAGAAGCATTATTATTTTGAAATTTACAATAAACCTCATGGAATTCAATCATCCATCAACTATAGAAATGAAATAAAAATAAAATGTTTATACCTACTTACATATCTGAAATTACGAAGTTTGGCTTTGAAGCATTGGAAAGCAGTTCGCAGTTTCTTAAATAGTTAAACACACACCTGTGATATGCCCTAGCTGTTCTCCTTTTAGGTATTTATTTTCCCAAAATAAATAAATGTCATGTCCTTACAAAAACTTACACATAAATGTTTGTAACAACTTTATTTGCAATATTCAACAACTGGAAATAAATCAATTGTCCATTAGCAGATGAATGGATAAACAAATCTGTTATATCCATGACATGGAATATTACTTAGAAATAAAAAAGAGTAACCTTTTTTGTTCAATGGACTTTTAAAATAATTATATTGTGATAGAAGCCAGATACAAAGAGCACAAATGACGTATGATTTAATTTATACAAAATAGTTGAAAATGCAGACAATAGTGTAGAAAGCGTACCAGTAATTGTTTGGGGTGGGGCAAGGCAGAGTGAAAGAGAAGAATTAGAATCGCATCACCACAGGAGGCCAAGGAGAGTAGATTGCCTGAGCTTCGGAGTTCAAAACCAGCCCCAGAGTAAGAATGAGACCCCTGTCTCTAAAAATTGCAGGCATTGTGGCAGGTGCCTATAGTTCCAGCTACCTGGAAGGCTGAGAAAAAAATTCACTTGAGCCCAAGAGTTTGAGGTTGCTGTGAGCTATGATGTTACAGTACTCTACCCAGAGCAACAGAGTGAGACTCTTGTCTCAAAAAATAATAATAATAAATAATAATAATAAATAAATAAAGCATTTCTAAATGCCTCATAAATTAGTGAGAAAAATTGCAATGAAAACTCATACAAAATAATCAAAACTTACTGGATGAAAATGAAACAGATTGTAGATGGAAAAACCTTATAGATAAATAAATACATTTACATGTGTATTTAAAAAAAAGACAAGATAAATGAGTTGATAGTTCAATTCAGTAAATTAAATATTGGAAGTAGAAAACTAACCTAAATAACATAGAAAGAATGAAAAATATTGAAATAAGAGCAGGGATTAATAAAAATAGAAAGCATAAAAACAAAAGAATTCACATAACAAATACTGTTTATTGACAAATTTTCTTTTAAATACCAAAAGCACAAACCCTGAAGAATAAGCTAATAAAAATCAACAAAATGAATATTAAATTATTTTATCCAACAACAGCACTATAAAAAAAAGTTTAAGTGTAGTTTCGGCTTGAGGCAAATATTTGCAAGTGCAACTGATGAAGGTTTAGAATATAAAATAAAGAAAACTTATGTACCAGTAAGAAAATTACGCCCAGTATTTGAAATTGGTCAATACTACAAATAGGCGATTCATGGAATGGCCAAAAAAATATATATGAAAAGACAATTTAATCTAACCATCTAAGACATACAAATTAAAAAGCTAAGAACTACCATTTTACATATGCACGTGAGAATGACAAAAATTTTTAAATATTATAAAACCACCTCATGGAGGCAGGAATCTTTGATTTTTCCTTGCTTCATCTTTAGCCTGCATCTTCAGGTTATAAGAACCCCTTCAATAAACATTCATTAAATAATTGAAGAAATGCAGTAAGCAATTGTAGCAATTAGTAAGCATAGTAAGCAATACAGTAAGCAAGGGGAAAATAGACTTATATACTCCAAGGGTCTAAAACATGCGATCATGTTAGGAAATAATGTAATCACATCAGCAGGTATAACTGCCATTCAACCCAGCTCTCCCAGCCTAGTAAGTTAAGAACCCCGAGGTACTCTTCTACATATGTTGAAGAATATTCACTACAACACCATTTCTAATTGAATATTTGAAATGAAAACCTTCTTTCCCTTCAGAAAAGAAATTTATCAAATAATTATTCTATGTGTGTGCATATTGTAGTAAAATGAATGAAATAAAACTTTTTATAACAAGATGGATTATCCTAAATACAGTAGTAAGGAAAAAAAATCAAATCACAAAAAAATATATCCAGCAATGTACCACTTGTGTAGCATAAAAACAGTACTGCATATTGCCTAAGGAAGCACATACAAATTTAATTGTACTAAACCGTGAATGAGGAGTTAATTTGTCAGGTTTGAGATAGTAATTGCTTCAGTGGAGAAGATATGAAGAGATGGGCGCAGATACGGGGCTCCTCTGCATGAGTCACGAACATTTGTGTTTGTTTACATAAAAGAGCGAAGATAAATAATAAAATTTGTTGAAGTCAGATGGGTAGCAGGTATGCGAACATTCTTTAAATTATTCTCTATACTGTCTGTATATCTGAACTATTTTATATATAAGATAAAGAAATAGAAAAAAATAACATAGAAGAAAGAGATTTTCCTTGCATTTGACAAGGGCCATGTCTCTGTAAAGTAGAAAGCAACCTCTGCTAGGTAAGAAGGAGCCTGAAGTGAAAGTGGGGCTGAACGATGGTAATAAAAGGCCTATAACCTCTGAGAACAAGATAAGAGTCCTGGGTAATAGTATGTGAAACATCTTAAGCTACCTAGATCAGTCTATAAAATACATGTGCATACCACAGATGGAGTTCATAAAAAGGATGAAGGATCTAGAGAATGGATCGGGATGCCACGTACAGAAAAGGTTAAGCTCTGGAAATGGCTATTTGTGATTTCAACATGTTTTCTGCTGAAAAACTTTAAAAATTTTTCAAAAGAAACTGACACTGGTAATGCTGTTCTGAAGATGAAAACGAATAAATATGATTACTATCAGTGAGAGCATGACATTATTCGGAGAAAAAATTAATAGCTTGCATAGAGTCGCCCTGAATGTCAAAGAATGAGTCAACAAAATATCCAGTTTTTAAAAATCCTTTCCATCTCACACAAGGAAATCTGTGTATCTAAAGCTAAGTGAAGCTTTGAGCTCTGGCCGGCCTTGGCTCTGCCCCCCTGCAACTAGAGCTCACTGAACTGGTTGATTGTAAGTAGTTTCTTTGGTTTTTAAACTAGTTAAATATGATGAAAATCTGTGCACTAACTTGCAAATGAATCACAGAAAGACAAAGGCCTTTGAAATGGACATTTCAAATGAGCTAAGTAGGCGAAGGAGCCTGCACGTAATTGTTCATATTTCATGGGGACTTGGCTCTTCATGAATTCATCTCAGTGTCATCTTTCATACATATTACAGTGTCGGTTCATTAAAATTCTTGATGCAGCGCTGAACCTGGTCAAACTGAAATGGGGCTGACAAACCTCATGTCTGCTGCACAGATAACCAGAACTTATGAAGGTGAAATTAGTTTTCAGGAGCTGTACTGCTCACTTGATTGATTCCGTCTTAGAAGTCATATGACTTAATGTTTCCTGCTTGGGCTGCCTCTGTCATGCAAACATGACCTGATAACACATTGTCAGGAGCGCTCCAGAGAGCTAACAGCAATCTAACATCTTTCTACTGAGTGTGAAGTTCCATCTGAAATGTGCATATTTGATAAGCAGCTCATCTTCTCTCTGTCCTTTTCATTTTCAGAAAGTTAATCTTCTCTGCTCTAGTGAGTGCAGTGGGGAGATGAGATGGGCAGACGTGCTGCAAGTGGCTCTGAATGCCGGCACCTGGGGAAGCTTTCCGTCTAGAGGCCAACGTGTCTGGGCATCGCTTCCAGGAGGCAGAGTGACAAGACACGTCTGCTATCATGCTCCAGAGAGCTAGCATTACCTAAGACTCAGGAGAGCAAAATTAAATCAGGGAGTTACGTTACAGAGTATTATTTGACTTTGTTGTCACGGATTCATTTAACTGTCTCTCCAGCATGGCAAAAATTTTAATCATTCATGTCCGAAATCCAAACTGCCTCCTTCTGAATTAGAAGAGGCAGAATCATAGAACTTTACACTGGAAGACACAGTGTGCCACCTCCCCGCCCCCCATGCCTACCCCTCTTCATAGACCCATCTTACAAATGAGCAAATCTAAGCTAAGAGAGAAGTGGATCATCTGAAGTCACACGGCTATGTTAGGTGTAGATCCCAGACTAAGACCGAGATCTCCAAATTCTGTTTGTTCTTCCAGCATTTCACTTCACTGTCCCTCACCCAGAAGTTTGACTTGGGCCTCAGAGAGATTCCAAACCCAAGGTCACATTTGGATCACATTTGGATAGCTTCTCATTCCCCTTCTAATTCTCTCCCATGAAAATATTTTTTTTAATTGAACTTCACAAGTTACAAAGTATGACCACAGATAATGGTCTCGTCGCCCTTCACTAACGTATTTTATGAGACAAAGCATGGCATCATTGTTCTCACATCATCGGTGAGAAAACCAAGAATCAGAAAAGCAAGGTGTTGCGCTCATTTCGGCAGAACATACACTAAAATTGGAACAAGACAGAGAAGATTAGTCTGGCCCCTGCTAGGCTAATCTTCACAAGGATGACACAAATTCATGAAGAAAGAAAAGTTAGGTCAGACTTGTAGGAGGTCACTCACAAAGTACCCAATTTGAGATAACCAATGAAGAGAAAGACATAAAAACCCACGAATCAGAGCATTCAACATTGAAGAGCAGCCTTTGGTCAGCTCCGATGCCAGACTGGACCACAACCAGACGGGATGAAAGCCAGAGGTCAGGGTGTTCCAGAAAGAAGCCTCCAAATAAACAATAAAACCAAAATAATGTATCTGATTTTTTAAAATTATTATTTTTTCCAGATTTATTCAGCTATAATTGACAAACAAAAATCGTGTGCATTTAGGGTCTATGGTATGATGTTTTAATAATATATATATAACGCAAAACTGTTAAATCAAGCTAAGAAGCATATTCATGACTTCACATACTTATTTTGGGGGGGTGAAAATATTTAATACCTACTCTGTCAATAATGTTTAGCTATATAATACATTATTATTGGTGATAGTCTCCATGCTATAGAAAGATCCTCAGACCCTATTCAACCTAACTGAAACGTGTGACCCTTGACCAACCTCTTAGCCCCTGGGAACCACAATTCTACTTTCTGCTTCTATAAATTCAGCTTTTATTGATTCCACATCGAAGTAACATCATGCAGTATTTCTCTTTCTGTGCTGGGCTAATTTACTTAGCATAATGTTCTCCAGCTTCATTCATGTTGTAGCAAATGAAAAGAATGTTCTTCTTTTTTAAGACTGAGTAGTATTCTGTTATACATACCATGTTTTCTCTATCCATTCATGGATACTTAGTTGATTCCATATCTTGTCTATTGTGAATAATGCTGCAATGATTGTTGGAGTGTAGTTATCTCTTTGACACTAAATTCATTTTCTTTGACTATAAACCCAGAAGTAAGATTAACAGATGATATGGTAGTTCTATTTTTAACTTTTTGAGGAATCTCCATGTCTGTTTTCCATAGTGGCTGTAACTAATTTACATTCCCACGAACAGTATACAAAGATTCCCATTTGTCCACATCCTTGCCAACATGCCAACTCTTTCATCTTTTTTACAATGGCCTAACTAATGTGAGGTGGTATTATGTTCTGGTTCTAATCTGTGTTTCTCTGATGGTTATTGATTTTAAGTATTTTTTCATATGTGTGTTGGTCATTTGTATGTCTTTCTTTGAGAAATGTCCATTAATTACTTTGTCCATTTTTAAATTGGGTTATTTGTTGTTTTGCTATTGAGTTGTTTGAGTTACTTATGTATTTTGGATATTAACTCCCTATTAGATACATGGTTTGCAAATATTTTCTCCCATTCTTAGGCTTTTTCTTCACCTTGCTGGTTGTTCCCTTTGCTATGCAGAAACTTTTTAGTTTGATGCGATCCATTTGTCCCTTTTTGTTTTAGTTGCCTATGCTTTGGGTTATATCCAAAAAAGCCATTACTCAGACTAATCTCAAAAAAACAGTACCCTTTCATACGAAAACTGAGTGTTTGGGGAGGTTAATTACTGAGGACCAAACAGTGTCACGTGAAGAGGTTCTTCAAACAAACCAGAGAAAAATTACCTATAAGGGGTGATAACATTTTTCTATATCCTTATGGTGGTGTTTAAAAGTCATAAAACTGAGCACTAACATGAAAAGTCAATTTTCCTGACATATAACAAAAGAAAAAAATTAAATTAAAGAACATAGTAGAGTAGAAAAAATTAATTCCATATTGCTCCAGGAAAAGACTTAACAGTTTTTAAAAACAACAGAAAAAGGAACTATCTCATTTTAAGTCCCTGGAAAGAATGTTTGCATTACATCCCAGAGAAGGTATTCTCTCTCTTTAGACTAAGCCCAACAGCCTAAAAAAATTATTAAACCTTTGAATGTCCAAATCAAAGCAAGTCAAATATTCCTATTTTGCCTAACTTTGTTAATTTTTTTATTCGTATATTTCACCTTTTCTTTAAACAATTCCCTTATCATCCAAGATTTTACACGTATCCAACACCTCAGTCATTGTTTGCCACATAGTAAATGTGCAATACATTTCTGTTAAGTTAATTAGTAATTTATGTTTACCTCCAAATTAGCATATGCTGAAGAAGTCAACATCACACTGAAATTTCTCTTAGAATCACCCAATAAATGATTTCTCTCTAACTTTATCCATGACTCTGTAGAATGAACACAAGAGAACAAATACACAAATGTGTGCCTTGAACAGAGGGTGTCCATTCATCTTCACACATCTGGGGTATGGGCCGGACAGAGTCTGGCTTTACAGTTCCTGCTGCTCCAGCCTCTTGGAAGAGAGATAAATGCTTTAGTGTTTCAAAGAGAAGAGTGTGATATTAGGGGAAGTATTTAAGAACTGTGAACATTTATATTTTAAGGACGAACAAAGGAAAGAAAAATAATCACCAAACACCTCTCTCCTTTGTTTTTCCTTCTATGTCATCAGGTAACACAAAACACCAAATTTACAAACTCTAGTATACTTGGCCTTATTCAAGATGCTGTCATGTTCACTTCCAGAAGGAAAAACAAGAAAGGAGCCTTTCTTCAATGTTGTCACCGCCCAGAAACCTGAAGAAATACCCAACCCCAAGAAACCTGAATTCTACCTGTTGTGTCTCTTTGCCTTTCATAAATAAGTGGTGTCCTGCTTAGAACAGAATCACATCAGCCTTCCCCAAGCAAACTGTTGATCTATTTCTTGCTTTTCCAGAGGAATTATATTATGGGTAAAGCCAACTGGGGTTAAAATCTCCAAACAGTTTTTCCATCTGTGACATCAATTTTGTTTGGGAGCAGAGGTGACAGGCCTATGTGTGTGCTCTGCTTCACAGAGTACAGAAAAGCCTGTGCATCACCTCCCTTGGCCAGTGCGGGCTCTGAGCTTGCTCAGGTTTGTGTTATAAAAGTGGCTGGAAGCCTGGCCACATTGATTGTGTGTCCCAATTCCCTTTTCTTTTTAACGAGAGAAACTGTCCTTGATTGGCCCCTCTTTTCTCAATACATCTGAGAAACTTCCTCCAGGTTGAAGCATTCATTCATTTTCCTTTGAAATCCTCTAGATGCATTTTTCAGATCAGCCACTAGATGCCCAGATGCCAAAATAAAACTCTAGCAGCTTTTCTGAGGAAAACACAATGGTTTTGTGAATTAACAGAGATAGATTATTTCAACTGTGTGATCAACAAGCCTGGGAATGGCTTTTGTGTTCTCAGGGAGTTGTTTTTGTTTTGTAATATATAGAGCAATGTAATTAAACACAGTAAGGGAAAAGAGTTCTTAAATCAAGAATTACTGGAAATAAAAAAGCTCCGAAGCTACCAATATTTCACAGATTGCATAGAGTAGGAAAAATTAGACATTTTCCTTAGGATACGTTACCTAAGCTTCAACCTTCATGCTCCCCGTGAAAAATTGCCCTACCAGCATCACTGTGCAGGTTACCTGTAGCAGCATCTAGAATCTCAGGGTCTGAATGCTAGTGGACATCAGGGAGGAAAACCAGGGACATTTAGGTATCCCTGACATAGGTGGGGCTAACATCGTAATTTCATTGTCGCTGTCCTTTACATTGGTTTTTTCTGATTCTGTTTATTTTCAAATGACAATAAATGAGTTTCCTTCTAGCTACTTTTTATAGGGAACATGAACAAACTCCTGAGCAGCCAGACACCAGTGACCTGGGATACAAAGGACATCAAAATCACAGCCTGGAAAACACTAGTGATGACATAGAATTCGATTTGCTTGAATCAGAGAGGCTAAAAAGAAAGAGAGGGCGCAGAGCACAAGCAAGGTGTCAGATAACCAAGGGGCATTAACGTTGTGGGGCTGCAAGAAACGCTTGAGGCCACTGCCAACAAGAGAGAGGATAACATTCTTAGTAGTATGCCTGTATCCTCACTAATGGATATAAGCCCTTCCCTGATTCTGCAGTCTCAACAAGGGAAGAAACATACCAGATAAATTAATTAAAATCACCTGACAAGCCTCATGCCTATCATGGGGTTTATGACAAGGGTGGTTACTTGCCTCACTCCCAGCCTGCCTCCACGTGACATCTCTCCTCCGGTCATGGGAATTCTCTCACAGTCTCTCTCTCCACTTTGGGATCCTGGCCAAAGTTCTTCCTTGGCCTTAGAGGAAAGCTGTTTAATCACTTTAGGCAAAGATTTAGCTCTATAAGACTTCCTTCCCTGGCCCACGGATTTCTTAGAGGAGCTATACATTCACCCAAGTTCTGATCCAGCTAAATCATCACAGCAATTAAAAAATAGGCTGAACATTAATGTTTTCTGAATGTTTCCTGGGACCAGAAAGAAATTTCTAACAGTTAAAGCTGAGTGACAATGAAACATGTGAAGTTCTAAGTAGTGAGCTCCCCATCTCTGAGAGGTTTTATGGTGACACAGCTAAATCCCTGACCACACCATTGAGAAAATACTTCCTGAATTAGGGAAATGATTAGCTTCAAAGACTTAATTTAGTGTTTTCCTTCCAATTCTATGTTTCTATTATTTTGAAAGAATATATTATGGAAAGTAAAAAGGGCAGGTCCAGCATTGGGGAGACACACAGAGTACACATAAATACATATATATATATAAAACCTAAGATAACAAGTGATTGTTATCAGGTTGTGGAGGCTAACTTTTTTCCTAACAGGAGTGTACGTTAGACCAAAAAATCAATAGTTTACAAAATATCTAGGAAGAATGACACCAATTTTTAAAAATAATACTTTATATACTGAGCAACACTTTCTAGCAAAAGTTGACCTAAGTCATCCAGACAATTCTAGAATTGCCTATTTTAAAAAAGATGTAACTCTTCCTACTAAAAAGAAGATCTTGAACCAGGATTCTTGTTAGCAAATGCTAAAGTAGGCATTTGGCAATGCTGTTTCTATTATTCAAACATACTGTGTTTCTTAGAAATGTAATATATAATTGTATGTAATCTATACTATGCCAAGGAGGAATGTCTGGTGTGTCAATGAGGGGAAAGGATGTGTGGAGTTCACCGTCATGTTGCAGAGGCAGAAGATGGCAAACAAGACAAACCATTTGCACAGGTTTCTCCCTAAGCAAGGGACCTAAGCAAAATTCTTATTACTTACTGAGTATAACATGTCAAGTAAGTCAAAGCAACCTTCACGTTCAAAGGAATTACAGAAGTTGTCCATCTTCCAACCTACTGTATTACATGCCATCAAAATTCAAGGCTATGGCAAAGCCAGTTCCCAGAACAACACTCACCCAGAACAAGGCTAAGGTCTGGGAATGAAGCCCTTGTCACCCCAAAATTCATTCGTGTCACGCTTGGCTGTAAATTTCTCTTTTCTATTAAATAGATATTTTTTTTTCCAGCAGAAAACTTTAGCCCAGATACCATAAAACCCATCCATACCCTCTCTTCCCTTCGAGAGTTTTATAAAATGGTATATTGCCTACATATAAAATTTTAACTTTAGCTCATGTAAGCACCATTATTACCATGCTCCCCAAAGTTAGACTAAGGAGACTCTTGCCACTGTCATTTCTCTAACAACATATTTTCTGTTAATCATGCAGTGATTTGGAGAGGTTTCAGTGAAAATGATGCAAGGAGTAACATGCTAGCATTTAATATATTTATTTATTTATTTACTCGTGCACTCAACAGTGATTTATCAAACATGGACTAAATGCCTGGCTCGGTACGTATTAGGTACTATAGACATAGACCTGAGGAAGATCCACAGTCCCTGCTGAGCAGGAGACTTGATGTCATCTCAGCAGGGGGGCTGGCACAGTGGAGTTAGGTACAGGATATAATAGGACTAGTGAGCATATACAGGGAGAGGGGCCTTATCCCAGCCTAAGGAGGGACTGAACTGAGCTAGGAGGTAGAGAACTTGAGTAGCAAAGGCATGAAGGCATGAGGAAGCCAGTCCTTTGGTTTATGGCGTCTATGGGAATAGGAAAAAGGTGACAAAACATGAAAGTGGAGAGGCACGTAGCAGTCAGAAAACAGAGTTTGCATGACTTTCCCCTAAAGTCTTTATGAATCACTGAAGACTTTTAAGAAAGAGGGTGGGAGCATGACTGTATTTATACTTTTGAAATTTTACCCAATGGCAGTGAGAATTATGCACTGCCATGGGAAAGATATCAGAAGAAAAGAAAACTGCTAGGACATCTCCTCCATCTAGTAAGTTCCGCACATGGGAATCTGCAGACTGAACCCATAAAAACAAGATTAACAGAGAGGAAAAACAGTCCAGGGTTTATTTATGTGTGTAACATTTATTTATGGAGGGGAGTTTAGTGTGAGTAGCTCAAAAGGGTGATTAGTGAAGGTGAGGGGGAGGAAGCCACTTACCAAAAAAATATGACATTTTGGAAAGATAAGTGGGTTTTAGGAGAATAAACAAAAGATAAGAAAGTTTGTGATAACATTTGTCTATACGGGTATGAGTGATCTTTCAGTCTCCTTCACAGCGAGGGCCTCCCTGGAGATGGGATTCTATCTACTCTGGGAGTATATCCACCCTGAAAAGTAATTTGTGGTGATCTTATTTCACAGAAGTTGCTGCTTTAAATCAGATAAGAGAAGCTTTTTCCCCCACATCTGTTGAATCTCAAACATCTTCAGGTTACATTAATCTTCATACCAAAGTGGCTTATTTTGGGGTGGCATATTCTGATCCCCTTTACAAGCAAGGAAAATTCTAATGTGATACAAAGATGAAAAGTAGGCAAATTTATAAGGGAGATTTGTTCATTTTAGTTGACTGAATGTCTACTGGGGGCCAAGATCAAGAAGCAAAGGAGATTAGGGTTATTTATGAGTACTTTGGTTGGTCCTGGACTATAGCCCTTAAACCTAGATGCAAAGTAGAATTAATCAATTAATTAAGGAGTCTTTTTTTGAGACAGAGTCTCACTTTGTCACCCTTGGTAGAGTGCTGTGGCATCACAGCCCACAGCAACCACAAACTCTTGGGCTCAAGCAATCCTCTTGCCTCAGCCTCCCAAGTAGCTGGGAGTACAGGCGCCTGCCACAACGCCCAGCTATTTTTAGAGCCAGCTATCTCGATCTGATTAGGCTGGTCTCAAACTCCTGAGCTCAGGCAATTCAACTGCCTCGCCCTCCCAGAGTGCTGAGATTACAGTCATGAGCCACCTAGCCTGGCTTGAATTAGGGAGTCTTTTAAAACACCCATCCTGGGCCCTCTTTTGCCCACAGTTCTTATTAAATAGGTCTGGGATGGGGCTCAGGGATTCATATTTTTTAAAAACTCCCCAAATGACCATAATGTATAGCCAGGTTAAAGGATTCACAATCTCACATCAATCTAGGGATGCCTAGAGCCAGGAAACACAGGAAGATGTGATCATGCAGCCTCATTGCCTGGAAAGAAGGACAACCAGGGTTTCTCCCTGGTCCTCCTGAGGTTGAGAAGAAGGTCAATTTCTGGTCAGTGCAGATTTCAGTGTGTGTGCTATTGTCTCAATATGGGCAAAACATTTGTTGAGACATGTGCTTTGATCTTTGGTCCCAAATGTCCAGCTCCCTTTAGTAGGAGAAATGCCAATATGGGTGAGAAGAGAAAACAACTGCAGGGAAACTTTTCTGCAGCAAAAGAACATAAGAAGGGACAAGGATAAAGCATTAAAAATTTAACAACCAAATTCAAAATGATGTACTACATTTTATTTCTGTGGAAGAACATCCTAACCTATGAATCTTTTGCTTTTTTTTTTTTAATTTTTTGCTTAACTCTTGATCAGAAACCATTGTTGTGATTTATTCTGAAAGGATTAATGAATAGTTGTGTAGCTAGCCCATCCCACAAGCCAATGAATAATTAATGATATTTGAAGCTCTTCAGGTAATTGAATGGAAAACCTGGTAGTGAGGAGAT